>NC_141693.1:1444228173-1444485173 GCF_964263255.1 Lissotriton vulgaris
TAACAGCGCTCCGGGTAGCGCTCCGGTTAGCGAACTTTTCGCGTATCGGAACTTTGCGAAGCGAAGCTGATTGGCTCTCCGGTGTCTGTCAACATTCTAAACAGTCCGGAGCGGCCGCCATCTTGTCTCTCGGTAGGATCGAGAGACAAGAGGAGGCCAAAACAAAGGGGGAAATGAAGGAAAGGGGGCAAGGTAGACCCCTTCTGACCCCCTAGGATTGATGAGGGGGATGTTATAGAGCCACGCGGGGCCCCAAAAAAAAAAAATGTGATTTTTTCGCCGTAGAGACGCGTCTTGGTACGCGAACCGGGCAGCTAACCGGGAAGCTAACCGGCAGTGTAACGGGAGTCTGAGGAGTAGCTGATTGGCTGTCAACATTGTAAACAGTCCGGAGCGGCCGCCATCTTGTCTCTCAGTAGGATCGAGAGACAAGAGGAGACCAAAACAAAGGGGGAAATGAAGGAAAGAGGGCAAGGTAGACCCCTTCTGACCCCATAGGATTGATGAGGGGGATACTATAAAGCCACGCGGGGCCAAAAAAAAAAAAAAAAAATCCGATTTTTTCGCCGTAGAGACGCGTCTTGGTACGCGAACCGGGCAGCTAACCGGGCAGCTAACCGGGAAGCTAACCGGCAGTGTAACGGGAGTCTGAGGAGTAGCTGATTGGCTGTCAACATTGTAAACAGTCCGGAGCGGCCGCCATCTTGTCTCTTGGCATGTATCACCAATATAACAAAAAGATCATCAACTCAAAACAAGAATTCATACGGTCAGAACTTGACAATGCCAAAAACAGACCACGGAAACTCTTTGAAATCCTAAAGCAACAATCAAACAAACTAGCTAAATCAGTCCATGAGAACTCCAAAACACCTCTAAATTGTGAAGAATTTTCTACATTTTTCACAGAGAAGGACGAAATCGCTAGAAGTAGAGCTCAAAAACGCAGTGGCAAACCTTCCCATAGATCCAATGCCTACGAGAGATACTGCTGTGACTACGGAGAGTACCATGACAAAAAACGAGGCAAGGTGGGATACGTTCGAACTATATGACCAGCACAGTATCGCCAAAACGCTTTCCGAAATAAAGCCAAACAACCACTACCAAGACCCATTACCTGCAAAATGTGTAAAAGAAATCAATCACGCCCTGGTTCCAATATGGACTGAAATTATAAATGCGTCACTATCACAAGGGATCCTCCCAGACTGCCTGAAAACAGGACAAGTTGCTCCCATAATCAAAAAACCCTCAGCAGATAGATCAGACCCAAACAACTTTCGCCCAGTGACCAACATCCCGCTACTGGCCAAACTAATTGAGAAATGCGTTCAGAACCAACTAAGCCGACACATCACCAAATTCTCCTTACTTGACGAATGCCAATCAGGATTCAGAGCAGGGCACAGCACTGAAACAGCGATCCTCCATATTGTCGATGATGCTCTACAGGCACTTGACCAAAACAAAGCATGTCTACTGATTCTCCTAGATCTGTCCTCGGCCTTCGACACAGTAAATCACGAAGCCCTATTGACCAGGTTACGGGACAGGATGGGCCTGTCAGGAACCGTGCTGGAATGGTTTATCTCTTTTTTACAGAACAGGACACAGCGATTCCTGGTTAATCAGTCCATCTCAACTCCATGCCCTATTTCAATTGGAGTCCCTCAAGGATCATCATTATCCCCCGATCTGTTTAACCTTTACGTCGAACCGCTCACAGAAATTCTCCAAAAATCACAGATATCCTATCACATGTATGCAGACGACACGCAAATATACTTAAAGATCTCTTCCCTAAAAGACATGGAGCTAATGAACGAGACTCTAAAAATGGCTCTACAATGGCTAACCACCAACCAGCTGAAGTTGAACGCTCACAAAACAGAGTTCCTACTAATCTCACCAGCTAGGAGCCATACGGAAATAAAGGAATGGACGAAAGTGGTGACTGCGTTAAACTGCAACCCAACACTAATCAAGTCAGCGAAATCGCTAGGAATCACTCTGGACGAGAACCTGGACATGAAAGCCCATATCAACTCAATGGCTAAAAATGCCAGGTTCCACCTGAACTACTTAAGAAAATTGAAACCGTTCATCTCAGAAGCGGATCTCAAATTAGCAATCCAATCCTTAGTTATCTCGAGGATTGAATATGGCTGCACCACCTTAGCGGGACTACCAAAATTGTCCACAGCGCCATTGAAAGCATGCCTAAACGCTGCGGCAAGAATTATCACCGGATCAAGAAAATACGATCATATATCGCCACACTTGAAAGCTTTAAGCTGGTTACCCTATGAAGCTAGAATCCAAATGAAGATGGCATGTATCACCCATAAAGCGCTACACCACAACACCCCAAGATACTTAGCGAAGAAAATCCAGCTATCGGGAGGTAATCGACCAGCGAGGAGTACTGAGGAATTCCTACTACGGCCAGCCCTTTTCCACAAGAAAAAAACCTACGACAGAGCGTTCTCAGGAGCTGCCCCCAGAATATGGAACTCTCTCCCTCCTAACATCAGGAAGATCCCAAACGTGGCATCATTTAAGCGAGAAGTGAAGAGCTTTCTGTTGAAGAAATACACTACCTAGAATAGATCATTCACGATCTGATGATGACCCAACTGTCAGACTTGCTTTTACATTTTACCTAAGATAGAAATACACCCACCATTGACTATCAACGCTAACTGCACACGTGTTATATTATATTTATCATCTACCTCATATTTGTTGTCCATATAACTGTCATATATATATGTCTTTCCTATAAGCCTTCTATGTTAAGCGCTCTGATACCCACGGGTCTTGTTCGCGCTATACAAAACTTTATAATAAATAAATAAATAGGTGGAAAAAAAAAGGTGTAAATGAATGAAAGGGGTAAGGCAGACCCGTCCTGAACCCCTAGGATTGATGAGGGGGCTATTAAAGTTCCCTGCGGGGCAAAAGAAAAAAAAATGCGATTTTTCGCGGTAAAGGTGCTTCCTGGTACGTTAACCGGGCAGCTAACCGGCAGCGTAACGGGAGTCCGACATATTGTGTTTTTTGAACGTTTGTGATATGTGCACGTGTGGATTTTGTCTAATTAAGGTAAAAAAAATATATATATATCTTTAAGCGTGTTCTGGCGCGCTTACGTTTTGGGTTTGGTTTGCGCTGCAGAGACGATACGTCACGGTTATGCGATGCATCATGAGGCGTCTCACGGGCTACGTGATACGTCACTTAATAAAGAATATATTTTACAGCTATAGATATTAGCTTTTAAAAAACCAATGAAATTCACAGAAAAAACCATAGGTTATAGACCATATATAGTTAGGAATTTGCATTTACAAAACCTTGAAAATTCACTGAAAAAACCATAGGTTATAGACCATATATAGTTAGGGATTAGCATTTAAAAAACCTTATTTTATTTGCACAAAACCATTGAAATTCCATATATAGTTAGTTGCACTAACTATATATCGCGGACCCGCAATCCACTGCTAATGATGTCACATATTACATCATTCATGACATGGTCAGTGACATCACTGATGACATCACTGATGACATCTCAAATGACATCACTGATGACATCACTGACATCTCATTTGACATTACTGATTACATCACTGATGGTATCATTTATGTGATAATACATCTTCAGACTCTAATATAACCTTAGATACACTCAGTGTAAACAGGAACTCACAGACTGTCACACATCCATGGAGTTACTCACACACCTAGTCAGTCATGCAAAGAATCAATCACATCTCCATTTCCTCAACTATACAGTTATACACACCTTACTTATTCAAACATATAGTAACACATATTTACTCTCTTATACAATCCTTGATACAAGTTCACAATGATTCATACAGCCACTCACACATTCACTGGCTCTTATGTTCAGTTATTTATATATGTCAACTCTCACATGGAGTCTGTTTTACATATGTACTTACTTTGACATGTAGCACTGAGATATCCATTCACTCACCAATATACTCATGCACACAGTCAACTGTCCATACAGCTGTTTCTACATGCACTTTTGAACCCATACACCTAGGGAATCAACTGCTCACACATCTATGCACAGAGTTATACACCTCCCAGCCAACCACACACATACTCAGTCTCCCATACAAATACTTGGGCAACCATTCAATAACCCATATAGTTACTGATATAGCTACTGATTTAAACATGCAGCAGTTTACAGAACAACATAAATAATGATTGCCAAATTAAGACACTTTAATCACTAACCCATACACTGAGTGAGACACATTTAATCATTCTCTCATACAGTCAGTCATGCACCTACTAAATCCTTCATCCAGACACTTATACATCCACTCATTCTTCAATATGTAAGACATATTTTAACTTTACAGAAACATACAGTCACTGGGTGTTGTCATCAGTGATGTCATCAGTGATGTCATCAGTGATGTCATTTGAGATGTCATGAGTGATGTCATCAGTGATGTCACTGACCATGTCATGAATGATGTAATATGTGACATCATTAGCAGTGGATTGCGGGTCCGCGATATATAGTTAGTGCAACTAACTATATATGGAATTTCAATGGTTTTGTGCAAATAAAATAAGGTTTTTTAAATGCTAATCCCTAACTATATATGGTCTATAACCTATGGTTTTTTCAGTGAATATATATATATATATATATATTATTCCTGCAAAACTCGATTTCATTGAAACCCAAGCCGCGAGCGATGGCGGGCCGAGGCAGGGTCGTGAATCCCTTTAAATCCACAAACATGCTGTTTAAATCCAACAAACAATATTGGACTACTAATGTTACTTGTTAGCTCAGATTTATTGATGACCTATTTATTGTATGGCGTGGTTCCGAGGAAAGTGTTTTAGATTTCATACATGACATCAATGACAATGATCTTAATCTGCATTTTACCTCTGATGTAAGCAGGGAATCGGTGACATTTTTAGATGTACAGGTTTTTATATGTAATAATGTGATTACCAGTACTCTTTTTAGAAAACCGACGGCAGGTAACACTCTTTTACATGCTACGAGTGCTCATCCCCAACATCTAATCAAATCAATACCCTATGGCGAGATGCTACGCATCCGCCGTATTTGTAGCAATCAGGAAGACATGATTGTCAAACAACAGGAAAGTTTTCAAAGATTTGTAGATAGGGGTTACACTGCCAAGATAGTGAACACTGCTATAAAGAAATCTAGGGTCAAAGAAAGAGGTGATTTGCTGACTAAGAGAGTGAAACAAAGTGACAATATCAATGAAGTTAGACTCATTCTGACCTACTCCAAACAGGAGAAAGAACTTAGGAGTATCGTCAGGAGAAACTGGCACTTTGTAAAAGATGATCCTACGATTGGCGATGTGATGCCCCCTAATCCATCTATTACTTTTCGAAAAAGTCTTAGTATGGGCTCCATCCTCTCTAAAAATAGTCAAGATTACATAGGTAAGGAGCCTTGGAGACCGACCAGCAGGGGCTTCTACAAATGCCTGGCATGTAAAGCCTGCCAACATGGTGTCAACACCAAAAAATATACAACAGTAATCCCCAGAACTACTAGGGAAATAAAACAACACCTAACCTGTAGAACGGAATACTGTGTGTACATTCTAGAGTGCGACTGCAAACTCAAATATATTGGTAGCAGCAAGCTGCAAATACATAAGCGTATTTTACAACATCTGCGCGCCATTGTAAATAAGGACCAGAGCTATCCAGTGGCCAGACACTTCGAGGCGTGTCACAATAGCAAGCCTCAGTGTCTCAAATACTTTGCCATTGAGTCCGTAGCGCTTACCAGAAGAGGAGGCGACAGGGAGGCGTGCATGCGCAGGCTCGAAACCAAATATATTTTGGAGTTTAACTCAAAGTGGCCGGGAGGTCTAAACACCACAGAGGACCTCCACACATACCTATGACCACTTCATGATAATGTCACCTTTAGCCATATAGTTAACACCATGACACAACCATAATCTAAACTATAAGAGGAGTTGGTCCGCACCGTGCACTTTTTTACATATTTATGTTTATATTGCAATATACTATGTATAATTTATATATTGAGTGTACTAAATTTCGGTGTGTGTAAATATATGAATTGATTGATTTTAGCCGTCGTTTTAAATATTAGGGTAAAGTGTTTTTTATCCTGATTTTTGATGTGATAGCTGATTTTAGTCATGTTACCGATTCATCCTTTTTTAGACTGTTTTTATGGTGTGATTTTTTCTATATGTGCAACATTGATGATGTATGTAAGTATCTTGTCTTGGTAATGGAAGCAAAGCTCTGTTTCAATAGGGCCTAGACTTCCCTTCCCCTTCACCTCAGTACTGTATAACCTCCAGCACCAGCCACTTTAACTGTATTTGCACTTTGACTGCACGATGTCACTTTAGAGGAAGAAATTATAATTATTTTTTCCAATTGACACGAGGTCACTTTAAATATAAGTGCAATAACATGGCAAAGGATAAGAATGATACAATGGAACCAGAAGTAAGTTAAGGCTCCATATTCTCTTCTCCCGAGCCTTATCTGGCTGGTACAATTTCCGTCATGAAATCATTTCTTCTTGTATCTTTTTTTAAAAAAAGATCCACATAGATAAAATTAATTTTTCCTTTTTTTTGGATCTTTTTTTCACTACTATCATTAAATAGCAGTGATTAACAGTATAATTTTGTATTATAATCTAATACACAAGGGTGAGCACTATTTTTCGCACAATAATTGCTAATAGATTTGATGGACTACATGGTATATTCTTTCTCATCGCCATCTTGAAGAGTTATATGCATTTATGCAGTTATACTCAATTTTTATCAAACTGGTAGTACTCTTCGCACAACGAATTGGAGTAGTATATGTATATTTTTAATCTTTTGATACATTATGCAAAATGTGACTTATTTATGTATTTATACAGTTATTTCACTTTTGTATTGGAACCAAGAGAAAGTATAGGCAAAATGTATTTAAACATATAGTATTTTTTCTATGTCCATCATTTTTTGACATGTGACTGCACGTTATCACTTTAAATGGGCAAAAAGCAATCTGTATCGCCATGTGACCAAGGCCGCTGGGACGGCCGAAACGCGTCATGACACACTACCTAATGGCTGAATAAAGAATGCTGAGAGAAAGCTGGTCCTTGCCTCGAGTCTCTTTGTAAGGAGCGCTGCTGCAAGGTATTTGCAGATATATATATATATATATATATATACATATATATATATCGCCACTTGTGCTCCTGCTGCTACGCCAGCTATCAGTTATCAGCCAACTCCAACAAGGACACGGAAGACCCAGAGTGCAGGTGAGTTTTTTTATTTTATCGCACACCACGCCAGGATAACGTTTCGCCCTACACAGAGGGCTTGGTCACATGGTGCACCGGAAAAGTTGCGTGAATTTAAAGTGCTAGTGCAGTAACAACGTCCTCACTGATTGGTTGTGACTTAATTGATCAGATTAACAACACAATTATAAACAAAATGTCTATACAAATGAAAGCAAGGGGGCAAAGTATGACAATTAAGTGCAAGTGCATAAAAATTCCTGTATAAATACACATACGTTATCCGGTAAGTTTATGACAGAAGCTTAAGAAAAACGGGGAACTGCATTGGTGTTTTCTATGTACATGCAAAAGGTTGCTTACAAAAACATTTCATATATTTACAGCTTGTGCAAAAAGGATATCACCTCAATATATGCAACCTAACTCCTGGGTATGGAACTTTTGAAAATTCTATGTCTAATAACTTTGGCGTTTGTGGACGGAATCGGCTAAAATTGTCAGGAAAATGGCACATTTTGTTTCTGAGCAGCCCCTGAAAATTTGGGGGGGGGGGTTCGTCAAGGGGGGGCCGAGAAAAAAGGGGGGTCCCAAAACGCGTTTTTAACATTGAGTTTTCCATAGGGCGTTTGGCCTCACTTTTAGCTCGAACGGCTGAATGGATTTGCACGAAACTTGGCAAAATTGTAGGGACTGTTAGCCCGATGTGCCTTTGCTGGGTCTCAATATATGTGCTCCAGTGGATTTTGAGAAATTAACGTTTTAAAAAACAGATATATCTGTGACAGCGTTCCGGGTAGCGCACCAGTTCGCGTACTTTTCGCGTAACGGAGCTTTGCGAAGCGAAGCTGATTGGCTCTCCGGTGTCTGTCAACATTCTAAACAGTCCGGAGCGGCCGCCATCTTGTCTCTCGGTAGGATAGAGAGACAAGAGGAGGCCAAAACGAAGGGGAAAATTACCATAAGGGGGCATAGTAGATCCTCCCTGACCCCCTAGGTTTGATGTGGAGGCTTTAAAAGGGCCCCGCGGGGCAAAAAAAAAAAAATTCGTTTTTTTCGTGGGGTGCGCCCGGTACGCGCACCGGAAAGCGGTCCGGGGAGCGTACTATAAGGAAACCAGAATGATTGACTTCTCGAATTCTACCAATTTTTCATAAAGGGAAGGTAGTTCTTGAAAGAAGTTTTTTAAATTATTTTTGTTGTTTTTTATTTTTTTAATTATTTTTCTGAACACTTTTTATACTTTTTTTGTATTTTTTGAACGGTTTTATATTTTTTGGTTTTTTTTCAGGGGAAAGAACGAAAAACAGGCATTAGAAACGGCTCAACAGGAGCAAAAAAAAAAATCACTTTCTGGGGCGTTTGAGCACTTGTGATTTTCAAATGTTCTGTTCATTAATGGAAAGCTCATTTCGCCGTAACAAAGCAAACCCCCACAATAAATGCACACCAGCTTGATATGTTGAAAATTAGTTTGAATAGTGGGGACCATCTCCCTCGCCTCTGGTCCCGAAAGACTTTCATGGGATGAGGTGGTGGCCACAAGAGTTGGTGGATTTTCACTTAGGTTACGCACCTCCGCCATACTATAATTTATAGGATGCCACCTTTGCATGTGGCGATGCATTGTATAGTTTCCAAAGCTATACTTTTTATCCGTTCCTCGAGACAGAGGTTCTTTACATATCAGGCATGTAACATAACGTGCATTCACCTTTTTTTGGCCTGCAGGAAATGAAAAAAACTGCCAAATACAATTGGCCTTGCGGTGTGATTTCCGGGGCTCTTCAGGGAAAAATTTAATTTGATGTACATCTTGTTCTTCTTCTTCCTCCTCTTCTTCAGGGTTGGGAATAAACTGGGGAGGTGGTCCATCCTTCCTAGGAGGTTGTGGTGGTGGGGGGGGTCCACCAGCTGCAGCTACAATTGAAGCCATCTTCCAATAATGAAAATTTTTCTTCCTCTCACAAAGTTGAAAGTCAGAGTGAGAAAAATAGGAGGGCGCTTTCCTCATTTTGGAAAAAAAAATGTTCTAAACCAATGAAAAGTGTAATTTTTAGGGCACATGACCTAGCTTTACATCATTCTGTAATAACAAATGAAATCAACCAATAAAAAGTGTTATTTTCAAGTCACATGACCTGTTATGCTTACGTTACGCGTCCCGTAACACGACCCGGATCGCTTCCGAGTAGCTGCGCTTCGCGCCTTGGTTTGCGTTCCAGAACTCAGTGTAAACAGACACTCACAGACTGTCACTCATCCATGGAGTTACTCATACACCTAGTCAGTCATGCAAAGAATAAATCACACCTCAATTTCCTCAACTATACACTTATACACACCTTACTTATTCAAACATATTGCAACACATATTTACTCTCTTATACAATCCCTGATACAATTTTACAATGATCCATACAGCCACTCACACATTCACTGGCTCTTATGCACAGTTATTTATATATGTCAATCTCACATGTACTGTGTTTTACATATATACTTACTTTGACATGTAGCACTGAGATATCCATTCACTCACCAATACACTTATGCACACAGTCAACCACCCATACAGCTGTTCCACATGCACTTTTGAACCCATACATCTAGTGAATCAACTGCTCACACATCTATGCACAGAGTCACACACCTCCCAGCCACCCACACACACACACTCACTCTCCCATACAAATACTTGGGCAACCAATCAAAAACCCATATAGTTAATCATATAGCTACTGATCAACACATGCAGCAGTTTACAGAACAACAGCCATAATGATGCACAAATTAAGACAGTTTAAACACTAACCCATGCACTCAGTGAGACACATTTAATCACTCTCTCATACAGTCAGTCATTCACCTACTAAATCCTTCATCCAGACACTTATACATCCACTCATTCTTCAATATGTAAGACATATTTTAACTTTACAGAAACATACAGTCACTGGATGATGTAATCAGTGATGTCATCAGTGATGTCACTGAACATGTCATGAATGATGTAATATGTGACATCATCAGCAGTGGATTGCGGGTGCGCAATATATAGTTAGTGCAACTAATTATATATGCGAATTTCAATGGTTTTGTGCAAGTAAATTAAGGTTTTGTAAATGCTAATCCCTAACTATATATGGTCTATAACCTATGGTTTTTTCAGTGAATATATATATATATATATAAATATATATATATGTATAAATATATATATGTATTGTGGTATGGCGGGAGGAAGGATAGAGACTTTACTTGTAGTCACCAAGTGTTTTATTTTCTAAAGACTCTTTTGCGGTAAGGTACAGGTCTGTAATATGGTAGAGGGGGCTCCGATATCTTCTCAGACGACTCCCTGTCCCTCGGTGAGATCCTTCCTCTCCTTCTGCACTCCCGTGCAGCGTCGTCAGCTCGAGGATCCATCTTGAGAAGATGTGTAGGGAAACAAAACAAAGGACTCTGTTTGAGTATGGTGCTCAACAACTCAAACAATAGTGAGGGAGGGTAAGTGAGGAAACACTTGGTGCGTTGTTTGTCTCTACAAGTGAGGTATGTGCTCGGGGCGGGGATACCGGGATAGAAGGAACGGAGGTGTCTGTCGCGGCGGTCTTCCCATTTTGCCCACCCAACCCGTGAAACATTTGCGTACCTGCGCTGGCCATGCTCCTCCTGGAACGTGGCTGGGCAACCCACAGGGACGTTGGCCTCCTGGCTTCGACGTATCTCCAACCTCCTCTTTTCTTCCTTCATCTTCCATCTGCTTCAGTCTGCTCTCTAAACTCTCGCTTGCTCCAGCTCTTCCGTTGTACACACGCACCGTTCTTTCCCGGATTCCTGGTTATGACGACCCAGCCCCTTCTTCGTCATCATTCAGGGCGGGGGTAGGAGTGAGTTCTTCCCAATTAAAGAAACAGTTTTCCTTTTCGTCGCCCTCGGAATAGTGTAGAAAACCCGGGTCAGTCCAGTTATCCTGTGGTTGGAAGAGAAGAGGGGAGACTGGTTTGTTTTCGTCACATCCGTCCTTACTGTTTGATGTCCTGCTTCCAGTCAATCCGCCCCTGTCACATGTATATATATGAATGCTCCAACATCCTCTTGTATCCACAAAAGAAAAGAAAAGCAGCACTCGCGGGGCTTTATTACAGCAGAGTTTTAATCTTTACGTAAACAAAAGCGTTTTGGATAAATTCACTGAATGTGAATTTGTCTTTTAAATCACAGTAACAATGTAGAATTGTGAGTATCAATATCAGGCTATAATCTATATTGCTTGTTTTTCATTATGTTTTCACTGTGGTTTAAATTGGGATGATTAGAGATGTTCACTCCTTTTAAAAATGGAGCACGCTATGTAGCGCTCTTCGCTGGCCCGTTTTGTTGCCATGGTAATCTGCATTATGCTTTAAAACGTCACCTCGCAATGTGTAGCGCTAACAACACTGAAGAAGGAATTTCTCCGAAACGCGTTTGTTTACTTAAAGATTAAAACTCTGCTGGAATAAAGCCCCGCGAGTGCCGCTTTTTTTTCTTTTGTGGATACAAGAGGATGTTGGAGCATTCATATCTACATATTTACATGGCGCACTACCGTGAAGCGGCACCCGTCCCTCGAGTGACTCGCGCTTATATATATATATATATATATATATATAAGCGCGAGTCACTCGAGGGACGGGTGCCGCTTCACGCCAGTAGGTATATATAGTTAGGATTTTTTCCCTATGGGATTTTTGAAAATTCTATGTCTAATAACTTTGGCGTTTGTGGACGGAATCGGCTGAAATTTTCAGGAAAATGGCACATTTTGTTTCTGAGCAGCCCTTTAAAATTTGGGGGGGTTTCGTCAAGGGGGGGCCGAGAAAAAAGGGGGGTCCCAAAACGCGTTTTCCCCATGTTAATTTCCATAGGGCGGTTGGCCTCACTTTTAGCTCGAACGGCTGAATGGATTTGCACGAAACTTGGCAAAATTGTAGGGACTGTTAGCTCGATGTGCCTTTGCTAGGTCTCAATATATGTGCTCCAGTGGATTTTGAGAAATTAACGTTCAAAACAAGATATATATCTGTAACAGCGCTCCGGGCTGCGCTCCGGTCCGCTTACTTTTCGCGTAACGGAGCTTTGCGTAGCGAAGCTGATTGGCTCTCCGGTGTCTGTCAACATTCTAAACAGTCCGGTGTGGCCGCCATCTTGTCTATCGGTAGGATCAAGAGACAAGAGGAGGAGAAAAACGAAGGGGGAATTTAATGAAAGGGGGCAAGGTAGACCCCTCTTGACCCCCTAGGAATGATGTTGGGGTTATTAAAGGGTCCCGTGGGGAAAATAAAAAAAATTGATTTTTCACGGTAGAAGCGCTTCTCGGGCCGCGAACTGGGCCGCAAACTGGTAGCGAAACGGGAATTTGCCATTTTGTGTTTCGTTTTAATTAAATTACTAGGTATAAGGGGGTGCGGGAGACGTATCCTGATCCCTTATGTTTTCTGAGGGTGACTGAGGAGGCTCATATATGTTGATATATGTCTTCCAGCGGCTGTGCGGCCGCCATCTTGTCTCTCGGTAGGATCGAGAGAGAAGAAGAGGTGAAAAACGAAGGGGGAATTTAATGAAAGGAGGCAAGGTAGACCCCTCTTGACCCCCTAGGAATAATGTTGGGGTTATTAAAGGGTCCCGTGGGGAAAATAAAAAAAAATTGATTTTTCACGGTAGAAGTGCTTCTCAGGGCGCGAACTGGGCCGCAAACTGATAGCGAAACGGGAATTCGCCATTTTGTGTTTTGTTTTAATTAAATTACTAGGTATAAGGGGGTGCGGGAGACGTATCCTGATCCCTTATGTTTTCTGAGGGTGGCTGAGGAGGCTCATATAAGTTGATACATGTCTTCCAGCGGCTGTGCGTGAGCGTTTTTTTTTTTTTGCTGCGTGACGTCTGTTAACGTTCGATTAGATGGAAATCAGGAAGTGTTGACCGCCAATTTGTCACTGCGATAAAATATTTTGTTATAAATGAATCCTTATTGATAAACATTGTCTGCGCCATCTTGCCTTTTTTCCAATGCCACAATTTTGTCGTGCACGGCAGCCATTTTAGATGCCTTGACCAGACCCACTCTCTGCATGCCGCCGATCCTCAGCACGGCTCCCCACCCTCGCAAGCATCTCCCCCACGCACTGGTCACCCCCGCTCTCTCTCTCTCATGCATGGGCCATAAACTTCCCCCCATCTGCGCTGCTCTTCCCTGAGAATCACACCCTGTGCCCGCCCGACACCTCCCTTTCACCCTATTCACTACCCCATACATGACAATAACCCGATTCAAGGCCCCATTCACCCGATTTTTAAAAAATATATAGTACTCCAACAAAGTAGGATTATAAAACTTTATTAACTTTATAAATATATCGAACGCAACAAAAACTGTAAATACATTTAAACATTTTTTGTCAAAAAGAAGCAACAATGGTCAGTAGCTGTCTTTTGTGTGAATAGTCCCAAGGCAGCACAACGTGCTGAGTTCTGGACGGCACCCAGGTGATGTTACCTGGGTGCCGCACTGGTTTTTGGTTTCCTACAATGCAGCTCCGAAAAACGGCGTGGGGCGTCCCGGGTGGTGCGCGGGGAGGCCTCGTCAGTAGCGGTCTGTTGTGCGAATAGTCCCAAGGCAGCAGAACGCGCTGAGATGTGGATGGCACCCAGGTGATGTCCAGTAACTTGCCGCACTGGTTCTGGTATCCTACAATGCTGCTCCGAAAAACGGCGTGGGGCGCCCCGGGGGGGGGGGGGGGGGAGGCGGCGTGAACAGGCGTCCCCAGGTGGAGGCTCGTCTGCTGTACTGGGGTGCCCCTTCACCGTTTCAGTTGCCATTCCGCCCGCTTTTGCTACACTGTGCCTCGTCCTCCATTCAGCTGTTTATCGCCCGCTCTTGCGGCTACAGCGTCTCGCTCACCATGTAGTTGAGTTGCGCCCACTCTTGCGGTGCAGCGATAGGCGGCTGCCATTGGATTCTTAAAATGTCGGACGGCTCTTCGGATTTGGGCCTGGTCCCCTAAAATGGCCCTGGGACACCTTGGAACTCGGACGGTTGCCTGCTAGGGCTTGGGCTCCATCCTCGAAAGCGTCCCCTCAGCCGTGAAGATTCTACAAAAGTCTTGGGGGCCCTCGACTCCTGCAGGCTTCCGGTTGGGAGCGGCTGCCATGATTGCTCGCGGAATGATCACGACGGAGCCACGAGATGGTGGTGTTCTCATGCTGACGCCAGCTTCAGTCTGAAACATCCAGAAACAAGGTGGGGCTTTCATCGTTTGGGAAAAAAAATGTTCTAAACCAATGAAAAGTGTTATTTTTAGGTCATATGACCAAGCCTTCCATCTTTAGGAAACGAAAAGTAAAATGAACCAATGAAAAGTTTTATAAACAAGTCACATGACCTGTTATGCGGCATAGGGCTACAAAAAGCGTAGAAAATCCGTTGGCACGTGAGGCGGCGTCAGTAGCGGACCGATGTGCGAATAGGCCGAAGGCAGCACAACGCGCCGAGATCCGGATGGCACCGTGTTGGTGTCCAGCAAGTTGCTGCACTGGTGTGGCTATCCTACAATGCTGCGCCGAAAGTCGGCGTGGGGCGCCCCGTTGGCCTGTGAGGTCGCGTCAGTCAGTGGGGGCTGTGCGTCTCCCCCAAGATGGAGGCTCCTCGGCTGCAGTGCGGCGCCCCTTATCTTTTCACTCGCCGTCCAACTGAGTTGCGTCCGCACTTGCGGCTACAGTAGGCCGAAGGCATCACAGCGCGCCGAGATCCGGATGGCACCGAGGTGGTGTCCAGCAAGTTGCCGCACTGGTGTGGCCATCCTACAATGCTGCGCCGAAAGTCGGCGTGGGGTGCCCCGTTGGCTTATGAGGTGATGTCAGTAGTGGACCGATGTGTGAATAGATAGGAACCAGCACAAGGCGCCAAGATCCGGATGGCAAGTCCTGGATGTTGAGTGCCATAGTTGAGAGTTCTGAGCAGTGCTTGTAAGACTATCTGAAGCTTATTTGCACCTGCTGCAGCTTCACTATTGCCCGAGGTGGTGTCCAGCAAATTGCCGCACTGGTGTGGCCATCCTACAATGCTGCGCCGAAAGACGGCGTGTCCAGCTGAGTTTTTCACTCTTGCGGTACAGTGACTCGAACGCGCCGAGATTCGGATGGCCCGAGGTTGTGTCCAGCAAGTTGCCGCACTGGTGTGGCCATCCTACAATGCTGCGCCGAAAGTCGGTGTGGGGTGCCCCGTTGGCTTATGAGGTGATGTCAGTAGTGGACCGATGTGTGAATAGGTCGGAACCAGCACAAGGCGCCAAGATCCGGATGGCAAGTCCTAGATGTTGAGTGCCATCGTTGAGAGTTCTGAGCAGTGTTTGTAACACTGTCTGAAGCTTATTTGCACCTGCTGCAGCTTCACTATTGTCCTGGTGTGGCCAAAGATCGCCCATGACATAGGCGGCCGGCTACCGGGGTCTGGCGGAACTTTTTCCCTTTTCCATTCTGAATCTTGTCCCACAATCCGTTTGCCCTGAAGACACGACCAGGTCCCTTAATGTGTGCAGGGGGACGCTATTGATTGAATCAAAATGGCGGCTTCACCCAAAGCTGACTCAAGCGTTGCTGTTGATGCTATACAGACAAAAATTGGTTTTCAGTTTGTACATTCTTCAGGATTTTTTTTTCCATCCAAGGCTGGTTGAGAGTTTGTAGAACAATGGCTTCAGATTTTCAACATACTACTCTTCAACATTCTTCCTAAATGTAACAATGTGAGACTCACTAGGAGAACAGCTGTTTATCTTTCCTTTCAAAATGCTGCCAACAATATTTTCTAAATGGAAGACACCATCTAGTAGCATAAAGGGCCGAAAGGGGTTCTGGTCTGGCCGATGGTTGGTGGAGACATTTTGACTATATCTTGGGCCTGCCCGGCCTCGCCCAAAATGGCGCCGGTATAAATGGGACTCGTAACTCCTTGTTGTGTACTGGTTGAACAACCTTGATATCACGAGATATGAATGTAGTGTTGATGGTCATGGCGGGCGGGGACGAGAATTGATTGAATATTTCGACATCCCTATTGATATTAAGTTCTGATGTGTTATTGATTACTGTACTATTGAAAGTTCGAATTAACGTCACCCATGGTACTTGCCCGCAAATGTATATCTAGATGATTTTTTTGTAAGTGGCTTTGTCGTATTTTAATTACAAAATGTACGTCCACCGATTCCGCAACTGTTAGACACCTTAGTTCTTGCAACCTAATGGCCCGCTCGTTACGTTCCTCTACAGTGTAAATGTCTCCTCATCATATACGTTTCCAGTTTGCTCCGTGGCCGGCCCACGTGGTTATAGGCCCGTATTTGTATACTGACATTTTCATAATAAAGGTTTTTAAAACAAAACATGGTAGTAGTATTTACATTGGTAAAATTTTTACTTTTAGTCACTGTTTTCGAATCAGTAAAAGGCAAGTGAAATAAAGCAGTCCAATTACATGACGGATAAAAGGTATAATACGTAGGAACGCAGTAAAGATAAATGGTCAAGGGCAGTTGTGTTTTCCACTCCTACAACATAAAGTGATCGATAAGAATCGGATAATCAGGCGTATCGGCGAGTAAGACAGCAGGCCGAGCCTCTTTTACTCAACGGCCCCGTCATGGGACGAAGAAACGCCCTTTTTCTCGAAAAAGGAATATATTTTACTTGCAGGACAGTTGTAAATTTTCCGGGAAAGTACATTAGCCTGGAACATTACAACATATATGTTTAAAAAAAAATAATGTTCGAAACCAATAAAAAGCGTAATTTTTAGGTCATATGACCAAGCTTTTCATCATTAAAATAACAAAAGTAAAATGAACCAATAAAAAGTTTTATTAACAAGTCACATTCCGGGTGCGCTAACGCGGCGTGTCATATAACGCATTACGCGACAACGTAGGTCAAGAATATAGTCAAAATGTCTCCACCAACCAGCGTTCGGAACACAACCCCTTTCAGCAGTCCAAAAAGTTCTGTTAAATGACAACAGAGGGGACAGGCAACAAGAACCATCAGTCAAAGAGGGGAGGGCAAGTTCTTTTCTACCGGGTCATGTTGGGGCGCTACCGGAACTGATCGAATTGGTAGTCTACAGTGTTTCTGGATGTTTCAGACTAAAGCTGGCGTCAGCATGAGAGCACCACCATCTCGTAGCTCCGTCGTGGCCATTCCACGAGCAAACATGGCAGCCGCTCCCCACCAGAAGCCTGCGGGAGTCGGGGGCCCCCAAGACTTTTGTAGAATCTTCACGGCTGAGGGGACACTTTCGAGAATGGACCCAAGCCCTATCAGGGAAGCGTCCGAGTTCCAAGGTGTCCCAGGGCCATTTTAGTGGACCACGCCCAAATCTGAAGAGCCGGCCGCCATTTTGAGAGTCCTGTGGCAGCTGCTTATCGTTGCATCGAAAGAGCGGGAGCAACTCAACTACATGGTGAGCGAGATGCTGTAGACGCAAGAGCGGGCGGTAAACAGCTGAATGGCAGAAGAGGCACAGTGTAGCAAAAGCGGGCGGAATGGCAACTAAAACGGTAAAGGGGCGCCCCACTACAGCGTGTCTTCAGGTCAAACGGATTGTGGGACAAGGTCCAGAATAGAAGAGTCATCAAAAGGCAAAAAGTTCCGCCGGACCCCGGGAGCCGGCCGCCTATGTCGGGGCGATCTCAGGCTACACCAGTGCTATAAGACTTGGGGAGGGGGTCGGAGCCAAGCGTCTTCTCCGAGTCCGTGCCATCACACCGCCCCTCGGGGGCCTCCATCAAGCGGTTTAGGGAGGTACTATATCACATTGTTTTCAAATGCAGTCAGGTCCACAAACGACCCTCACTTACTTTGAGAATAGTGAAGCTGCAGTAGGAGGAAATCAGCTTCAGACAGTGTTACAAGCGCTGCTCAGAACTCTGAACTATGGCACCCAACATCCAGAACTTATGCCATTTGAGAATGGCAGTGACATCGAAGCAACTCAGGGACCAAAACCATTAACGTACTTTCACGTATGAAAATCTTACTTGGGGAGGGGGCAGGAGCGAAGCGCCCCCTCCCAGTCCGCGCCACCACACCGTATGTGGAAAATCTGAAGCCATCATTCTACAAACTCAACCAACCTCGGATGGAAAAATCTAGAAAAATGTACAAACTGAAAACCAGTTTTGGTCTGCATAGCATCAGCAGCAACGCTTGCTATCAGAGTGCATGAGTTTCATGCTCGATTGATTGAGCTAGCCGGATCGGGCAACAAAAAGTATAAAATAGTTATGTAAATAGTTATTTAATAAAATGTTTTTCCCTGTTACTTTGCTGGTGTGTTGTATATATTTTTAATATTTGCATAGGGTTTGTCGTTATTTTGGGCGGGGTGGGTGACGGAGCCGAGCTGTCTTGCAGCCCTCATGGTGTGGAGCTCAATTCATCTCACTATTTTCGTATTTCTCATGAAGGGTTGTTCCTAATGTTTCTATTTTAGCGACGTCAAAAAGAGATCCAATTAGTGGCCTACTGATTTTGCTCGATTACTTTTATTTTTTTACACGATTTTTCAGTATCTGCAAAGACTAAACAGAGTATTGCGACTTTGTGCTTGTTTGTAAATAGAGAATAAACCAAAGAGAACCAATTCTAAAACAGTAAATGCTTGGATAACAATCAATCAAATGGAGAGACAAGCAGGCACGATGGATTACAACGGGGTTAAAGGTCTGTGTTAACTACCCTTCACTATCTGCAAAGAGAGAGTACTACTAAGAGTAAAGAGGGGAGGGGGGGCAGCGTTCAAAGCACATCAGCGTGCATAAACACGAAAACGTTTTTACCTATCACGTACTTGACATTTGACAGCTTTTGATATTTGTTATTAAAAAACCATTGAAATTCACAGAAAAAACCATAGGTTATAGTCCATATATAGTTAGGAATTTGCATTTACAAAACCTTGAAAATTCAATGAAAAAACCATTGGTTATAGACCATATATAGTTAGGGATTAGCCTTTTCAAAACCTTATTTTACTCGCATAAAACCATTGAAATTCCATATATAGTTAGTTGCACTAACTATATATCGCGGATCCGCAATCCACTGCTAATGATGTCACATATTACATCATTCATGACATGGTCAGTGACATCACTGATGACATCACTGATGACATCTCATCAAGCTTTGCAAGAGGCGAAACGCGTAATGGCGGCGGCAGGCTTGCTGGAGAATAAAGACTTCAATTGAGCACTGAATCTGGGTCTGTTCCTTCGTCATTGTATAGCTGTGTACTGGGGCGGCTGCTCCAGCTTGACGAATTTACGTTCATATATATATATATATATATATATATATATATATATATATATATATATATATATATATATATATATATATATATATAATGTAATGGTACTAAATTATATATAAATAAGAATACATATTTATAACTACTATAATGACCTTTTTCAAGCTTAAATAATTTTTTAAAACAAAGAATTAAATATATTTTAATTAGGCCAACTTATAACATTTAGGGCCTGATTACAACCTCAGCAGTCGAACCACCAGGCTGCAGCGTCTAGAAAACGCTTTCACGCCGGTGGCATCCCGATCAGCGGATTTGTTTTTTTTTCGCTGGGCTGGGGTGTGCCAGGGGAAGTCTTGCGGCAGTGGCATGCTTCGGCTTGTATACAGAGCCTGAAGGCAAAGTCGCAGCACTACAGCACCTCCACTGTTGTGCGTGCACTGTTGCCATGCACCATGTTGTGCATGACACACAGTGCTCGCACGACAGTGGAAGCAAAGGGGGGCACAACATGTGCTCCTCGTCACTATCAAGATTGGGCAGAATCGCCCTGTTTGGGGATCGCTTACGTTCCTTTCTGCCCAACTTAGGATGACTGGGTTTTTATTTGTGCAATCCACATGATGGATGCTGCAGACTGTAGAAAGAAGAACATCTAGAATGTGCAAGGATGTGGGAACACCACAAGCTTGTGATGAGGTCAGAATTTTCTGGTGCGTGTACTACTGCACAGTGATAACTAATGAGCATGAGTTGGAATGTGTGTTCTGTAAATTAAGGCTGTGTGAGAGTTAGTAGGATGTTTACGAGGTTACGTTTCTGTGGTATGCAGTTTTAGGTCTCGCCTGTCGATGCGCATGCGCATCGAGCAAGGCGAGAGTATTGCGAGTTATCCACTCTTTATCTGCACTGCAAGGAATCGTGGCGATTCCTTGCAGTGCCCGTGACTTTTAAGGTCAATGCGCATGCGCATTAAGCTTATGCGCATGCGCATTGACCTTAAAAGTCACGGGCGCGTGCATGTCCGTCTTCCCGCCGTCTCGCATTTCCCCTGTCGCACTTCTCCTCCCCTCTCTTCCCTCCAGCTTGTTGTTTATTTGACCCGTTCCGCCCCCTCCCCTTCCCGCCCTCCCCTTCCCGCCGTGTCGCATTTCTCCTCCCCCCTCCCCTCTCTTCCCTCCGGCTTCTTTTTTTTTTGTTTATTTTACTCGCACCTCTCCCCTCTCCGCCCCCGTTCCGCCCCCTCCCCTTCCCGCCGTGTCGCATTTCTCCTCCCCCCTCCCCTCTCTTCCCTCCACCCTTAATTAACTTGTTTCGCTAATGTTGTGGAGTTGTGTTCTATTGTAAGACGAAGCCCCGCACTTTTGGTAAAATATCTTCATTTCTTGGCGTCGATATTTTTTGACTCGCTCTCCCTTAAAAGCAAGTGGCTGCTGGTTTTAGCAGGGCTCACGGTCGACACTTTCCGAGTCTAACATGTGCATAGCACTATACAAAATAATGGATTGGGCTGATTTGAGTGGTCCCTCTAACGTTTCCTTCCTCGCTGTGCTGTAATCTACGTCGAGGATTACTTTATGAGAAAGAGAAAGAATATGAAACTATTTCCCAGATAGCGAATAAAGTCATTTGGAGAGAACGATCGTTTCACTTAAAGATCACTGTTCGTCGTATTTACATTTATTGTCCCGCAAGTTAGGCTTGTTTTCATATGTAATTATTGAAAATGTGCTGGGGTTTACTCAATATCCCCTTCAACTTTATTGTACTCGCATTGGAGTATGATCCCCGTTACATGCAAAATCTGTTTAGTTGCTTCTATGTCAGTGGAAAACGGAGCCCAGATGTGCAGCACAAAGCGGTAACAGCCTGGAGGTTACAGGCTTTTGTGGGGTCTTTTAACTTCATTTACTCTTGCCTTTGGAGCGAAGTCCTCGCGCTAAAATCGAATGTTGTGGTCAATTTGTTCTCACATTTACTAAAACATTATCCGCTTTTATGTATAGTTTGTTTTCTGTTCTTAAGTTTTATTTTAAAAAAACATTTTAAAAACTGCTATTTTCAGTAACTAGAATGATTATTTTAGTTTGCTGTCAATGTCACCTTTACAAGTACAAGTTTTCCTTTAAGAACTCGTGTGAGAAATAATATATTTTATAACTACGCGTCTTACGATTTTTCTCGTTATATCCCGTGATATGTTTGCATTAAAAAAGCACTGTTTTGTTTGTCCCACTGAAAGCACACTTTTGTTTCAAAGCACCGAAGATAAACTCTCGAGGCCAAAAAGACAGAAGCACGCTGTTACTAGGAATGGCAGCCTTGAGGGAAAGCACGATGCCTTACAGCGAAACAATCAAGAAAACAAAACACGAATACAAGCAGCTCAGGATCAATTCCACGTTAATCCCATCAAAGCCAAGGTGACAAACCTTGTTGTCCTGAAAAGTGAGCAAGGGAAACTCTGTCTCAAGAGAGCGCTCCAGTCAAAATCCCTAGATCACTGTAGACACTTAAAAAAAATAAAAAACTTAAAACTTTCTTTTTACATACTTGAATAACTCGCATTTTCAAGAAGTATCCCGCAATGTCTGGAGCGGAACCCCACTACTTCATAAAATGTCTTTAATAAACCTTCGCTTTCCTATTTATCGTTTCTTCGTAAATGTCAGATTTAAACTGATTTGGACAATAAAAGGAACTTCTACACATGGCGTGTTGTGTTCACCTATCCCGCGTTGTAAACCTTTGGCTCTGCAAACGCCATTTGCTCTCACTGGAAAGCCATTTCCCGACTTTATGGGCCCTTGTTTGTGTTATCTGCATAGCGCCTTTCCGGGCTGCTTGGGGACATCTTTCCCTTTTATGGTAAACAACCAACAGAACCCCCCCCCCCCGAACTCTAAGAGCACGGTATAAAAAGTACTGTAGCGGTGATGGATATATCTAATTTATAGGCGCTAGAATAGAAGGGAGTTGTGGTGATATTGTCTCGCCTTCAATGGCTGAATCTTTTCCCCTCTCTTCCCTCCGGCTTTTTTTTTGTTTATTTTACCCGCTGTGTCTCCGATCCTTTCGCTCTCCTCCCCCCTCCCCTCTCTTCCCTCCTGTTTTAACCTTTCACGAGTTTAATTTTTTTTCTTGGCAAACGTCTCGTTAGTACGTAGACCCTAAAAACTTGCCTAGTCTGGAGGCAGTGTTCGTCGAAGGCAGGGTGTAGCGAGTCAGTCTATTTACATCAGTCGGAAACAGTTAACAATAAGGCATTGGCCATCAGGTCGGAGACCAAGGTTCTTGCTAATTAAGGATCCGTTTTGCACATTTAGTCTAACAACTGACGGAAAGCCAACCACTTTTTTGAACCCTGGGAGTCTTCCGTATTCAGCAATATAAATCCAGTTACTCTGGTGTCAATTGGGCCGTGTCGCATTTCTAGTCACGGTACATTACCGCAACCAATCCCTACCTGCTTCCGCTGCCAGCACTGCAGCAGGCCACATAGCCCCTTCCACTCCTGATACCCTCCGTCACTGTTCCCCGCAGAGGGCCTTCGGGCCTCGCGCCGCTGAGACGCCCATGCGCTCATCTTTTCGTCTCGGCGCGTGCGCAGTCTACAGGCACGGGACAAGATCACAGCTGCGCGCGTTAGCAAGTGAATGTCTCGAGTGTGGGCACGTGGCGGTCCTTGTGCAGGCAAGCGCGTGACGTGGCTCTTCCGCCCCTCCCTCAGCGTTCCAAAGAGTCTGAGACATTCTAGAACAAGATTGAGCTCTAACCTGCGAGGCCTAGTAGAAACTACGCACGCCTCATCTTGGACATGCAGACTATGCAAGGAACAAATGTATGGTCTGAACATACATTCAATTAAAATAAAGCCGTACCAGCCAAATGCTGCAGTGCCATGCGCGTTTCGGCCATGTAAGTAGTGGCAACTATGGAATTATTTTGTGCTGCAACATTCAGATTTGACAAAAAGCGCATTGTTCATCCTATGTAATGGCGCCCTTTAAAAATAGAGCAGGATACAAGGGCTTGCAAGGTGCTGCAGATGGATTAAAATCTAAAATGTGTTCAATCACTGACCAAATGCTCCAATAAAGGCAAACAGTTCTAGTACTAAACGGACTGTGCCCACATCCGAAGGCAATACCCAGAGTCACTTAGCAACTTAATCAATGTTATGCAAATCCGCAATTACGTTTTGCAGGCTATGTACTGCAGATTTAAACACGGCCTGTAAATTTGTGTTCTGCCACTACAACAAAACTGGTGCGCCTGTTAATAGTACTACAAAATAAAGTTAAGTAGGATTTTCCGACCCATACGATGTTTCCTTCTCACTACATACACGTGTGCTCCATGAACATTCAGAGACTACGTCCCCAGCAATGAATTAAACACGTGAGCATTTCATGCACCAAAACAGCAAGAACATGAATCAACTCTCGTCGTTTAAAATGTTGGTCTGTGGCAGTAGTATGCATTCCACTTGCAAGGCTTCAAATGCAGTGAAGTCAACCCATTCACTAAATCTTGCTCTAACACCACAGCACGATTGACTCAAATTTATCACAAGGTTGCTTCATTACGAACCACTGGTTTCAAATACCAATAATAGCCTCGACTGACTTGGTGACAACAAAACCTTTACAATGGGACAGAAGGTTGGGGTTGTGTTTCACTTGATGTAAATTTCGTTTCCTGCCTTACTTCTCTGCTATTAGAGTGCATTGGTTATCCTGGTGCACATAACAGAATCCTTGTTTGAAGGTGGTTTAGATGCAGTAAAAAGTGTTTGTATTCTTATTGGAATGTTGAGCAGTTGTGATGACGGTTGGATTACAGTCGGTTGTACCAGCCCGATGCCAAGGGTTGTGAGAATGCAATAAAGCTTAGTAGCCACTAAGCTTGTACACTGTTATTTAATGAACAGTTTTGTTGAGTTGTCTGAACCCGCCGGTAATGAGCCCATGCTACCTGCATTCAAGACAGACTTTACTTGGGAGGGAGCCCAATGGAGCACCCACACCCTCACCCTCACCCTCACTCACTCTCACTCACCCTCACTCACCCTCACTCACCCTCACTCTCACTCACCCTCACTCTCACTCACCCTCACTCTCACTCACCCTCACTCACACTCACCCACCCTCACTCACACTCACCCACCCTCACTCACCCTCACCCTCACTCACCTTCACCCTCACTCACCCTCAACCCCTCACCCCCACTCACCCTCAACCCCTCACCCTCAACCCCTCACCCTCAACCCCTCACCCTCACTCACCCTTAACCCCTCACCCTCACTCACCCTCAACCCCTCACCCTCAATCCCTCACCCTCACTCACCCCCACTCACCCTCACTCACACACCCTCACTCACCCTCACCCTCACTCACCCTCACTCACCCTCACCCTCACTCACCCTCACCCTCACTCACCCTCACTCACCCTCACCCTCACTCACCCTCAACCCCTCACCCTCACTCAACCCCTCACCCACCCTCAACCCCTCACCCTCACTCACCCTCAACCCCTCACCCTCAACGCCTCACTCACCCTCACTCACCCTCACCCTCAACCCCTCAGCCTCACCCTCAACCCCTCACCCTCACTCACCCTCACTCACCCTCAACCTCATGCTAAAGATTTACAAAAAAACCCATAAACAATTCTAAATGCACTAACTCTAATGCTGCGAGACCTATTGCATTTCTAATGCTTGTTTAAGAAACTGTTTGGCTTATATAGAACTAGATGTGATTGTGGTGATTAGAAACAAGGAATGCTGAGTGAGACATGTGATTATATCTAGGCTGACTGGTTTTAGGTTTAAACCTATATTAAACTGATAAAACCCCACCGAAAGGGAAATAGCCCTCACCAGTATAAACATATAAACACTGAAAAAACACCTGCACAACCACAAACTAAATACCATTCAAGGAACGGAAAAGGAGAGTGAAGAAGTAATTTTTTTCTTCCTGATAGGGCCAATACAATATAGCTTTGTTATACAAGCTAGCAGCAAGAAAGACTGTGCTGACATTACTCTGCTTTAGTTGTGTTGTTTAGGGATGTCACTAAAATATTGTTTCTTCTTCCTTTTTGCTTTTTTCATTTTTGTGGTCTTTGGTCCAAAGATGCAGGGTTAAGAAGCATGGTTTAGGACTTGTTTAATTATTTTATAAACTGTAGAGACTCAGGAAATATCAAAATCATATTTGATATTCTGGCTGCGTAAGATTTTTCCCCTGTCGATAAAATGGCTGGTTTCATAAGAATCTTTCCCAATATGCGCCATCACATAAAATGGGTAAAACCCCTTGATACATCAGCCCCAAGTCTCTAGTGAATTAGTATTGATAGTAGATGAATTGCCAACGCCCCAGGCTTTAACCATTCAATGCAAGGTATAGTGACAAGTATATGTGAAAGGAGTACTATCACCTAGCATCTGGGATAGTTGTGAAAACATGACACCAGACTTTTGGAAAACATGGAACGCAGTGTCACTTAGATTGCTGCTACAAAAAGGTTCTTTCCAAGTCCAACAAAGATTGGAGTGATATTGTTTGTATTTGCATTGATTCAGCTCTGTATTTAGGAGAAAGTTGTGCGATGACCTGTCAAAATTGATACCTGATCTGAAGTGCTTCTCTGTAAGAGATCTTGGCCACTTGTTAGATGGTATGGAGAAAGCATCTTTACAATCTTCTGAGTTAATGTAGAATGCCTTTGACTTTTTCAGTCCATTTTGGTACACTGTTTTGTTATGCACAGGAACTAAAAGGTAAATATTTATCATGTTGTGCTTTGTGTGGCATCATAGAAAGTATCATCCCAATTGTGTCGCTTAGCTGATGGTTCTCAGTACAAGGGGCTGTGAATGATATATTATCCATGCGTTTACAGAATTTTTGCTGAGTGATATTGCCGAAGGCAAGAAATGTGATGATCTTTGGTCGCATATTGATTGTACAATTTACTGCATTCTAGGAATTATACAAGAAAACATAACTGCTGTAGTGGACATAATAAAAAAACTAGAGTCTGAAAACCCCCTTGTCTGCCAAGTGTTCAGCATAATCGGTGTATATGTTCAACATCTCCTTGAGAGAAGAGTAGGGACACCTTTAGTGACTTTGGAACTGCAACATGTTCCATTTAGAGTGCTTGCTACTTGGTAAGCAAAGCAATGTGGAAGAGTAATTCAGAAACTTTTATTATACAATGTATGAGTAATGGCTTGCAATAATGCATAGAAATGCCCCTTTACAAACCATGGCATTTGAAGTAAATGAAACCTTAATGTGGTACTCTGCACAAGTTCTAGATCCCTTCTGTAAAGGGGAATTTTCTCCGTAGTTTCAAAACTGATGCTTCATTTTGGACCGCTTCAATACCTCTGAGGGCATAAGCGTCCATTTCAACACAAATGTTGCAGAACCTGCCCAGAGAATCGCAATCTTCAAGTGCACCAGTATTGGCAGTAGTGGCACGGAAAGCTATGTCAGTGGCCAGAGTAAGCAAATTGTGTACTGGCTGTTTCGGTGGTACCTGTATCAAGTAGCAATGTTGAGAGGACCTTTTCACAGAGAAAGTTTACATGGGAAGGAAAGAGCGAGCACACATGACCATAGACTCACTGAAGAAGTACTGTATGGTTCACTGCAATAAGTTTGATTTCTAAAAATGTATTTGGACCTCATATACACTGTACTTACACTGTCTATAGACCATGAACCACAAGTGCGGAGAGCAAGCAGTAATAAAAACAAAACTTTCCATAAACACCGGAAAAACACAGTTTATGTTGTTTTTAATGGCGCAAAAATGTGTAACCACTGATAAGCACTGTTTTTTAAGGTATTGAAAGCGCTTGAAAACACTGGGAAAAAAACACCAGAATTTACCAAAAATAGAAACTGAAAACAGGAACGCCTAATTATATCTTACCTTATAATTTCAGTACAACAGGGGTTCTAGCTCTGGGCCATTCCTCGGTCTAACAGTGTCCTTGTTTGTGTCTGCCCTAAGCTGGGGATTGTCTGGGGATGCCCTTAAGAATTAATAAAAGTAGGGAGAAGGAAGGAAGGGATATCATATATATATATATATATATAAATATATAGCGACAACCAGTCTGCTCTATTATGGGGGTTTAGATATCCCACTATAGGTGAGTGCAGTGAGTGACTGCACTACCTGCAATAGGGTCTTTGGGGGGTCAATTGGACCCTGTTTCCCCCTCGAGAGGCTGTTATAAGGGGGCACAGGGACAGCCCACCACCGATTAGGTGATGCAATGTCAGTGCATCTCCTGACAGCTTCTTTGCCTTTGTGTCTGCATCTACAATAAGGCATGGGTGCTGAGGCAAAGGAATCCCTCATTTGCATGGGGCCACACCCCCATGCAAAGGAGGGAACACCCTCTGATGATACTGCTGGTGCTTTATGTTGTCCAGCACTATCAGTATTACAAAAGGGGACATAGAAGCGTCTGCAACCCCATCCGTAATACCAAAGTGCCCAGGAGGCATGCAAAGTGGGCGCAAATGCCTATTAAGGCCATACAACCTCAGATGTGTTTTTAAGGATGTCCTTACTTTTGCGTATACTGCATTACTTTCTTATTCCCTTCTGGAAGGTGCTATCTCCCACAAGAATCTGAGGTTTTAAATCTACCCCATTCACACCATTTTTCATCACTATAGCCTGCCTAGGTCATAGCATGGAGACCATGAGCCTTTTTTCTATCCAAGGATCTTCAAACCCATTGCTTCTTTTTTCTTAACATATTTGGTGCAACATGGTTAAAATGTTGATGAATCGTTGCAGCTTACATGTCACATAGGTCATTATCAATTTAACTGTCCCCTTTTTTAGGTTCACTTGAGTGTTTTAACTCTCTAGTGGACCTCATGTCAAGAGTTCATTTTGAAAGTACAAAAAGAAGTACGGAGAAATGTAGCTTTCGATAAACTTCTTTCAGTCATTAGTTTTCATGTGCTTTTCATGGTGTGCCATTGCTTATATGGCCAGTTCATTAATGCTATGGAGTTTTATGGGTAGCTGCATTGTCCAATTTGTGTTCCTGTTATGTTTTGGTGATCAGGTATTCATTCATCCTTTTCTTAGATTACAGTTGAAACAAGACATGCAGCTTGCAAATGAGAGATGTGTTCCTTCTTTGTGTACTTTGCGGGCACAATGACATTTTAATTTTTAATTAACTGCATTTGTTTTTGCTTGTTATAAAAACGTGATGCTATTTACTGATTGCCCTCTCATGGTCATGCGTGTTGCTTTTTTATGAGAAAATGTTGTTGAATTTGCCCCTTTTTTTAACGCAAATTAAACATATGCGTTCACAAAGAGTACATATGCTTTCACAAAGACTTTCATAAAGATGTAATAAAAGTACTGACCCTTTCCCAAAAGAACTATACAAGACTACTTACAATACAAACTTCCTCTTCTGACTCCAATTCATAACACTTTTTTGGTAAATGCAGCTTAAATTTCCCAATGCCATCTGTTCAACAAAGGGTCCTATTCACAGCTTCTATATTGTTGTAACACAAGATGTTGCTTTGCTGTGGGATTTTCTTTCACTGTCAGCTGGGGAAATAAAACAACTCAACTATTTCTAAATATGCTAACAAACCACCACACGACTTGACTTTGCCAGTGCTTGCTTAATTCTTTGTATGCCCACTTGCTTGACAGAATCCGTTCTGTAAAGAAATCTTTCAGCCGGAGCTGCTGCAATAAAAGCGCATTATGAAGCAGCAGATGAAAGCGAATAAGTCATAACGTTGAGATATACTTAGAGAGCATCCCCTGGTGAGGGTCATTATAGCACTTCACAATATCATTTCACAGGGAGATAATATTGTCTGATCAGGAAGATAAACTCGGTACACAGTAACTGCGTCCCTGACAGTAAAATAAATATGTATTTTAGGCTCTGTTTAGCCGGAAATATCATTAAACTGGTGAAATAGGACTGCATGCAAATCAGCAAAGACATGGCCAGTCGCATCAAGAGAGGAGAGTGCATGTTTAACAAGAAATCAGCTTCATGAAAACAAGCACACACCTCACACAATCCTTTCCCATAAGAAACAAAACATGCCGTGAAGAGAAGTAAAGGAAATTGTGGCCAAAGATTCACGGAGGACTGAAATTAATTATTTTTTGTAAACATGTGCCTAATGGTGAAATGTAAATCCAGATCCCTGCATCAGGTTGGCATTCATCAGCGGAACTGGAGTCCCTACTTTAACTGTCGACATTGCTATTTTCAATTGTCATGGGTTACTTGAATGTTGTGCTAACCGTTTCTCGACTGGTAATCTTCAGCACGTCAGAAGAAAGCATTTTGAATAAAACCAAAGTGATTAAATTGTCAAAGTCGTAATGAGGGACGCCTAGTTTTGAAATACTTTCCCAAATTGAACTTTTCCTGAAAATGAATTTGAGATGTTAAGTATTTTGTTCGAAGGACCTTAGAAGAATGCTCTCTAAATGAGAAGAGTAAAGGAGTGGCATAGCCAAGAAGCCAGAGGCCATAGTGCAGTCCTGCGAATTGTTATCCTTGGTTAGATACTGTCATACAGCCATAATTGGGGCACGCAGAGCCCCGAAGAGCAATTGGCCCTGGTGACATTGCACCTGCTGCACTACTGACAACTAGGCTACTGACTGTACCATCCAAAAAGAATCACAAGAGCGAAATAGACAGAGCGTTTTATGCTGCGAGTCTGGCTTAGGAAACTGGCACAGTAATTACTTTTTCTGGGGAGGGGTCTGTCATGAGCTCATCAACTTTCTTTTCCATGCACACATTAGCATTTCCTGTCTCTCTTTAGAAATACTTCTTACTAGAGCATATTTTGTCCTATAGAGTCAGCAGTAAGTCAAAACCGAACCTATTCAGTTTCGAGAATATAGAGCCTGATGTACTAGGCCATTTTGCAGTTGTAAAACCCTTAATTTGAAAAATCACATGATTTGCTACTGCAAAATAGCTTTCTAAATAACATGTTATCGGATAGCAAATTTGGTAACGAAAGGTAAAACGAATCGATATTTGGAAGAGTTTCGAATGTGCCTTAGAAATAGTGATGTTTTATCGTGTATTTCAAGGTTCTGCAACTGTAAACCGGGCGCAAAACTCTACAAAGTTATTGTCGAGTTGGGGATGGTACCACATTTACAAAAGGAAAGAAGTCCCCTAGAGTATGAAAAGGGGGGGTTCTTGGCCCCCCCGCCCGCATGGCGGCGCGGCGATCGCCCCCTCCCTTTGTGCCCCTCGGTGGTGGGGCGTGCCCTCCTGGGCGCGCCCCACCACCGATTGGTTGGTGCCCTCCCTGACCCGGATACCATGGTAGGATGTCCGGGTCAGGGGCGGGCGTGCCGGGAGGGGCTGGGTGGGGGCGTAGCCACCCCCACCCAGCCCCTTGGGGATAAAGAAGCGGGGAGCGCCCAGGAGACCCTCTTCTCCCTGGACGCTCCTCCACAGCGTGTTGTGCCCCGCGCTCGGGGCTTCTTGTTTTTTCTTGTCTCCCCAGGGTCGCTCCTCGCCCCACCGTGGGGCTGTTTAATTTTCTTTCTTTTGTCCCCTCTGCAGGTTTCCGGTCTCGTAACTACAAGCAACTGGTGCCTGCAATGCGGGAATGGCGGAGGAGCTTGGTCCTGGGAAAGAGCAGACAACGAGGAGCAGCGCTCGTCGCGGCGGACAACTGAGGCAGATTGTTTTGCCCTAAGGAACATGTTTCGCGCCTTTGAGCGGAATGTCGCCTGTTTGCGATGGTGAAATTGCCCGAAGCAGAGGGCGAGTCAACTTTCAGGTCTCTGGTCCGAGGGGAAGCATCAGCGTCGTCATTGGAGGAGCCTTTCTCGAAGATGCAGGAGCATTTTAAAGTTAAGTTGCTTCGAGCGGGAAAACTGTATAGCACACTATAATGGTAGACTGCCATGCGTATAGAGGTTGCTAGGGCCCGAGGGGTTATATCCATGGCGCACATTTGTTTTCTTGGGCACAAACCGGGAGCAGTGTTACAATACTAGTGCCTGTGTCGTGCGGAGAAGGCGCCGCTAAAGCTTCCCGTGTGTATGTTTTAATACCAATATGGGTGGGATTAACAGCGGCCGCTTCTGTGTGCTTTCATGCTGATCGAGCGTCATTTAAACCCCTCGAATTACTGCCCGTGTTTTTTTTTTTTTAAGGCGCTCTGGCGGGGTTTGAACCGCGTGTGTAGAGTCTGAAAATGTGGAGGGGAGGGAAGCCAGAGGAGTGTTCAGCGGTACGAGTTGCTGACTCTGGAGCTTGGTGACCAGTGTTCGAGCTGCGGCTTCCACTCACTTAATCTAATTTAAGCTGCCATGCGGTTTCTTGTGAGGTCAGTGCAGCGATATAAAAATGTACTGTAAAATGCACGTTATTTAGTTACCTTAGCGGTAATGTTTTTCACTGCTGGTGTCGCCCTTGGGGGTCAGGGGAGAACGTCATTATAGCCCCACGAGGAGCTTACCAATTTTGCCTGTATAGCGGTATGGGCAGGGATTCTCCAGGTCATGAACTGAATGCGTTCCCTCGACCATGTGGTTAATGCGAGCATCCAGTCACCACATCCTGTTGCTGCCACACGAATATCGGCGCTTGCCTATGAGTACGTGTATAAATGCTCCAGTGTGTGGCAGAGTCCCAGGAGCTGGCCAGGTTAGAGATTTTCCAGTAACGGCGCGTGTGCATCGGTAAAAATACGGAAAGCAACGTTTTTCCCTTTTTGTTGATTGTGTGCTTTATATATATATAAAGCCGTTTTTTAAAGGAGGTTTGTCACAGCAAAGAAATCACCGCTAGCAGGCAATGCTTTCAGACAGGAATACTCTCTTACAAAGTTGCTTTGCCAATGTCAAACAAGATATTTGAAAATAGGGGGGAGTACATCCTGTGCTTGCCGTGTGAAATTGTGTTCATTTTGCATGCGTTGTTTTGATTATCTGGCCTGCTATTGTTCGCCAAGAAGTTCGTTAGTCATCTAAAATGTCAGATTTATTTATTTTGTTTTTACTTTTGCTTAGACAGTCTGTTCGTACTAAATGTTGTTGGCTCTATTCCTGCAACAGTTCTCTCGTGTAACGTAACAGGTTCGATTGTGTAGCGCTCTGACACCTTCGGGTAAAGTGGGGAACTGTGTTTTCACATGTGTGAATTCGGTACACATGCTCAAATACAGTGACGCATTTGGTGTAAACAGAAACTAGATGGACATGGGTAGAGGACACACACGCACTGTGACAGTCCAGAGTTGGGAATGGTACACAGTAATGGTTGTAGTTTACCTTTATGGACTAATCCCCTGTAGGCTGCACGCACCAGCCAGGGTTTCAGTGCAAAGCAATGAGCGAGGCCACATAGGGCCCAGCTCGTTCATATCTCACTGCCAGAATCCACTCAGGGGACAGGACCCAGCTTTCCTCTCCACCACTGTCTCGGTGCTTTGGCAGTGTTTGTCTGCAGTCCTCATTAAGCGCTTCTCGACGAGATACAAACATAAGGTTTCCCAATTATGCTTTGTGCAGAACTACACACGATACCTTTCCTACAACTGTATAGCGCTCACTGACGCGGCTGCCACACATCTAAATGATCCTGTCATATTTCCGTTCGGCAGGCTGTAAAATGCAGTCGGATCACCCATTTTGTGACATGTTGTAAGTGTTCACTGTTTGTGTATCTGATTAGCATTGAGTGCGAGCTGTGCGTGGGGGAGCGCTATGAGAGCTCGTAGGTATATATTTAGAGATATTCAGCACAGCCGGCTGGAAGTCAATGTTGTGTACCGATGCAGGCGGGGTCAGAGACATGTGTACAGTTTTTAGGAAAACGATATACGTGGATAAAATTACGTAAGCTAAACACCCGGGCTTAGCATAGTGTGCTGCCCTAATTGTGTTTGGCGGTTTCTGCCATTGCATCCAGTTATGTGATACAAGTAAACAGCATAACTACAAGGTTTCGACGGTTGTTAGTTGTATTAAGATAAATAAACAGCAACTAGGGCTTGTATACAATAGTGAAAGATTCCACTTAAAGCCTGGTGACACTACGACAACTATGTCAAATGAGAAGGGAAATCCCTAGAAAAATGGCTCTCTTCACGTGAGTTCCCTTCCCCTACAAGGCTCGCCTGGCATGACGTCATGCCATAACATCTCCGTTTGTTTTCTTTCTGCATCTACTAGCTGGGACGGGCCCAGAGATCAGGGTGGCTCGTATATTGATATTTGAATCATGGCTCATTCCCATGTTGGGTGCGTCACATGGTTATATCATGAACATCCAGCAGTGTGAGCACACGTACAGGCAGCAAGTCCCTGTGTTTGTTTTCTTTCTAAGATGAGTTTATTATGTACGGTGCTGCCACCCCTGGCGGCTAGGACTGCACTCTAACAACAAGCCACATATAAGCATTTGATCATGGGAGAGAGCCAGGTTTGAAAGTTCGACGATTTATGCAGCACTTTAGCTCTGGATAGGTTGTTTGTGTAGATCCGAACTGGGGGCTCCTTCGGGCAGTGGGGACTCCCGTGGGTAGGGACAGAGATATACCTCGGAGTGCTCTAATGAGGTGTGGAAATTTAGTGTGCTGCTCATGTTGAGTGCTCTATATGGGAGACGATTACCAGCTAAACTTGAGAACTACCCACATGTCTTTCTTTTATAGCCTAATTCTGGCAGCACGTTAGTTATTGTCCCTACAGCTTGTGTTTCCATGGAGGACAGGTGTCGTGTACACATAAACTGGGGGCTTCCTTGGGTTACAGTTTGTTTGTAGTGTTACTCCTTTTCCTAGAGCTGATCTGTAGATGGTTCAGAAGGCCTTAAACATTGATCTAGTCAGAGCAGGGAGCCATTGAGGTGCTTGTGAGCATAGTGGGAGAAGGTTGCCTGGCATATGCTGTCCGCTATTCTAGGGGGCAAATGGCACCAGTCCAAACGGCCCTTATTGATGGTAGGTTAAGGACAACCTTATTAGAAAGCTATCCTAGTGGTAGCTGTGGGGAGCAGCCTTCAGGCTAAGTCTTGAAGGAATGTAGAGCAGCTTGTTTTACCAGTCTATAATCTCATGAATGAGTAAATGAAAAGAGAACACAACAGGGGTATAACAAACATTTGTATTTGTTCTAAACACATCCCTCTAGCAGTAAACTTATTTAAGCTTTTATCTCACTAGTATCCTCAGTTTTTAGAACTCTTATACACCCTGGCCCTTATCATACCTTCAAAGGTATCCCGGCGCCCAGTTGCAGTATCAATTGGGCAGTGGGAGATCGGTGTCTAAACCCTTGGGCTCCATGTGTTGGTAGTGCGCTTTGGTAGCGTCGGTAAGTAGTCATGAAAGGGCTATGGCATTCACTGTGGTCTACAGGTTTATTCTTAGGCAAGGTTATACTAATGGGCACACCACTATAGCATTTAGTTAAATGCGCTACATGTGACACAAGCTGATGCTATGCTGACCACTCGCAAGTGGCGAGTAAGGAAGGGAATACATACGGGGTTAATGCCAGCTAGGGCTTAGCATCTGAGGACAATGAATGCAGACACTGGTGGGGCAGCTGTAGTTAGGAAGCCGGGAACCCTACCCATCGTACAGCGCTACTGCACGGCATTTCACACTGTGCATTGTCCTGAAGTAATCATTAATGGGCTATTGCATTCACGGTGGACTACAGGTCTAGGCTTTCATGAAGGTCGTACTACCAGGCACCCTCACGGAACACTTACAGTTGGAAGTGTTAATGAGTATTCATCGGGCGCTAATTTTTATCTAAAACTTAGCATGTGATGGCAATGTAAGACAAGCACGTGTACGGCAGTTATCGCCAGAAACACTGATGGTTTGTGTTTATCTTTTCCATTTATGTATGGCCGGGCCCATGGTGGACATCCGTGAAGTGCTCCACACCACGACGGCGGCAACAGGTGGACAGCCCAAGGGATGCGTACGTCAGGTAGAGAATGGTAAGCAACAACGCAAGTGTGAGGGCCGAGCGAGCAAGGACGCAGGAGGTGCCAGCACAGGGTTGATTGTTTTGTTTCTCGGGCCTGCGACGCAGGACGGAAACTACCCATGGATCATCACATCAACTCATCAGCATCACGGAATTGCCAGGAGGACATAAAGAAGACAGTGGTAGTGTGGGTAGTAGGACATTCATATGTAGAGCACGCTAATCCTATTTCTTGCAGGATCGGGTAGACGGAGGGCGGAGAGTGGGGGGTGCACGGTCTCCTTCCACGGCAGGGGGGGGGCTTCGCCTCAGTCAGTTCAGGGATTATATGTCGGATTTACTAAGAAGACATACTGCACCTCCTTCGGCGGTGATCCTTCATCTAGGGGGGAATGATCTGGCAGGTCTGGGTAGAAGGGTCCTCCTGGAAGAGATTATATCAGCAGCAGGGTGGCTGGCAAAGCGGTTACCGGGGAGCGTGATTGTATGGTCACAGCTGATACCGAGAATGCAGTGGAGAGGGGGGGGACTCAGCGCGTTGAATCACTCAGTAAAGAGGGTCAACAACAAGCTGGACAAGTTATTCAGAACTACGGTCTTACAGACCATACCTCATGTGTGCATCTGGGGGGAGCACTTCTACCTGCGGGACGGGGTACATTTAACAGAGGCGGGAAATGCCCCTTTTCATAAGGAATATCTTGGCATGGGTTAGAGATTATATCAGCAGCAGGGTGGCTGACAAAGCGGTTACCGGGGAGCGTGATTGTATGGTCACAGCTGATACCGAATATGCAGTGGAGAGGGGGGGACTCAGTTAGCGCGTTGAATCACTCGGTAAAGAGGATCAACACACAATTGGACAAACTATTTCGGGCCCCCCGGTTGCAGACGATTCCACATGGGTGTATCTGGGGCGAACAGTATTACCTAGGGGATGGAGTACACTTGACTGAGGCGGGGAATGTTTTGTGGTCTAACAATCTCTTGGCCTGGTTAGAGGGTTTTGCTAAACAAGATTGCTGATTTGGGTCTAGGTAGGGGGAGGCCAGATCGTCGGTTAACAATGCTGGCCTGTGGCGGTAAGGTCATGACCGGTGAGCAGCTATTTTAAGGTCTGAGGGGGCGGGGATCATCCATGGGAGGTTCCCGTCCAGGGGGAGGGGCCATTGGCCACTCCAAGAACTCCAGGGGCAAGGTAACTGGTGCTTCAAAGGGGCGCGGGTTGGAGTAGTCACGCTTTCCTTAGGCTGGTAGCCACCCCGCGCGCGCATACTTATGACGTCACCGGATGGCGCAGAGTAAGGGCCCTCCTTTAGTGGGTAAATGGAGTTCACGGCGTAGACCGGGTAATTACCAGGACCGGCTGCGCATGCGCACATCACTAGGTAAGGCGCAGCTAGTAGGACCTGACACCGGTTAGCGACCTTGCCATATGGCCAGAAATGTAGTATACAAAAATCAAGATGAGGATGTTAGTTCGGTTAGGAAACAATCTGTATTAGAGTTTCTGTTAAGGTTAGCCTCTCAAACTTGTTGACAATATTGTATCTAATGTCCTGCTGATTTTTGTATAAATTGTTGATCATGCAATTAAAAACCTTTTAATTTCATATCTTAATAAATACGGCCGGGAGGTCTTGCGACCTCCCGCCTTCCAAAGATAACCAGGTCTCATGTTCATGTGTCAGGTGTTGGTGTGGTCAGATGGGGGGGGGGGGCGGCAGCCAGTCGCTGACCATGTTAAAATAAAGTTTGTTGGGGAGTAGAAGGTGCTCCAGAGGACAGCTGTCATCTCTCAAACAAACTTTGAACAAAAAAACATAAACCTTTGTCTATAAACGCAGTCCTGCTTCCTTTAATGATAACAGGCTGCATGTAAATAAATAAATAAATAAATAAATAAATTGTTTATTGCAATCACAGATGTGGTGGTCTGCTGACCCCAGCAGGCCACCATTCCTGTGACGGAGTTCAATCATAATGAGTCGCAATGTACGACCTATCTTATTTATATTGATGAAGTGGACTGAATTATGACTCATTACGATTTAAAATTGTACGATCTGATCTATTAGAATATAGGGCGGTTTGCAATTTTTTTTTCACCAAAAGGTTGTGTTCGAATGGATATGTTGTACACCAGGTCCCTAAGTCTTAATTCTACTTTGGGCAGACGTTTTCTTCATTTGTTTGCCTGCTTTGCCCTCCCCCTATCTTTTTTTGATCGCACTAATGGTTTTTGTAATAAGTCAGCAAGGAAGAGCTCTGGACAGGTGCCCAGAGGATGCTGGGATCCTGACAAGGTTCTTTGTATGCTGTAGAGGAGGCCTGATTGACAGGGAGTCCTGTCGCGCCACCTGTCATGGGGACCGCAGCAGCAAGGCCTGCTGGGAATTCCTCAATACCAATTGCGAAGACGAGGAGCGGAAACTCTCCCCAAAGCCTCTGAGAGCTTTTAAATGAAAACGTAGAGAGCTAAACACTCTCTCCAGGTCTGAGTGGCTTCTGTGCTTGCCCATGATTATTCCATGAAACATAGATGTTTTCAATATTCGTACAGAATGACAAGCAGGATTGAGGGGCCCTATTACAATTTACCGTCAACTAGTATTTCTGAAACGCCAGATGCGCTGTGAAAGCGTCTCTCACACATTGAGTCACTCGTCTTGTTTGTGACGTGAAACCTGGAGTGCTGCCCAGTGCGCGAGTACCTACCTGAGAGACTGCCAGGGCCGTTTCTGCCATTAGGCAAGTCTAGGCGGCCGCCTAGGGCGGCAAAACGGGGAGGGCGGCAAAATAGAGTAGGCAGCAGCACCTGTGAGTGGAGTGCAAGCGCACCTGCTTGTACATGCTGCGCGCACCCTAGCAAGTGGTGTATGGAGCGGGCCGGCGGTATACACTACCAGTGTATGTGTGGGGCCCCAGGGACGTCAATCTTGTAGCGCGGTATAGTGCTACCTATGACAATGACGGCCTTGGGCATCATTTCTGGTCAATCCCCAAGCGGTGCTTCAGCAGCCAGTGACGGTGACGCGTACCACCCTCTCTTTCTCGGCGCACGGGGGACGGACTGAGGTCAGCACAAGTCTGCAAACAGCACATCTGGGGTCTGTTCCGCATCTCACATAGAGCAGCACATGGACTCGTGGACGTGCCTTTCACCCGAGCACAGGTGAGTCACCGCAGTCAGTGAGTGAAGCCATGTTCTGAACACGCAGGCCTGCGAACATGTAAAATATTTCGGATGTAATGTTGTAAAAGACTGAGGCCTGTGAGTCCCCCAGCTCGTCCTCACAGCCCCAAAGATGGGCAGACAACGAGCCAGGACTGAAGGGTAAACTTCTCTGCCCTCACTTCCCAGAGAAATCTATTTATTTCGTTTCTAATGACCATGCCTTTTTCTTCTGTGGGTCATAAATAATTTGCACCTCACATGAGCCTCAAAGGCCCCAAACGATCAATTGGTGGGTGAAACTAGCCTCACGCTCCAAACTTCATTTTTATTAAAGATAGTCAATGAGAGTGGCATTAGGCTTAGGCAGACTGGCGTTGTTCATAGATCAATAATTGTCACGTGTTGTTTCGAGTAGGTCGCTCAGCTGAAAGTTCCGGAAAATTACCATCAGATATGTAAGAGGCGTGACAACTGCAAATTATCTCGGCGCTGTGATGTATTCTACCAGGCTATGTTCTGATTTAAGGGCGTCTGAATAATTTGGGAGCATTCAATTTTCTCTGCCTTTCACTCACTATATTGCCATGGCAAAAACATTGAGATACATAAAAAAAAAATCAACAAAAAAAACGTCATAAAGAAAATCATAAAAAGCTGCTGCAAACCTGCATGACCTGTGTGTCCTTAATGAGCAATGGCGTATCAAATAATAACGGCCCCCAGCAGAAAGTGAAAAGGGGCCCATGAGTCTCCCATATCGCACAGCTATTCCTTGGCCTTGGGCTTAATGGGTTAGATTACAAGTAACAGGGTCAAACCCTATAAAGTCTAAGGGACCTGGGTAGATATCGTTATAAAGAGAAGGGGTCCCTGACAGAAACACAGATTGTCACATATACTTAGAACATCTGATGAATTCAAAATACAAAATTAATGAATGCAAAAAAAGGGTTTATTCAGATTTGCATGAATACCTATTACTGGTTGAAATTCATATTATACTCAATTTAACACATTTCAAATGGATATTAAATACACGTGCCCACATACACAACGGGGAGGGGGGGGAAAAAGTGAAGGAAATGTGAAGGGTAGGGTCAAAGGGTATTACAATTCATTCTGTGACAAGTTTAAATCACAATTTCGGAAAGTGAGTAAATGTGGTCCCTATAACCAAAGGGCCACAGTCTGAGGCTCTAATAAAGAGTCCAAAAATTTCCACACCGAACCAAAACTCCGCTTCAGCCGATATGGTCTTGTTGGGGTAGGAGATTGGTCGTAGTTATATTGTCTTGTCAACGTTTCGACCCGAACTGTGTGTAGGGAAATTGTCCTTACGGGGCGGGTCTTCTTCAGGACAGAAGGGTTGTGGGTGGGCCACCTCCTAGAAGTAATGCGGTCCCTCAAAATTTCTGATAAGTTGATAAAGGTTCGTCTTGATGGTTCATCCCGACACCACTATGCTGTAAGCACCAATATTCATTATTTGAAACTCTTCCATGGGTTGGTTTGAAAACGACCAAGTAAATGGGCGCCCTAGTATGCAGTCATCCTGCAGACCGACTGGAATCGGTTATTTTAATTTGTAGCAAATTCGTATTTTACCACCATTCCTCTGTAATTTTACTTGGGGAAATGCGTGCACACGGATCTCCTCCGTCCCGTTTGCTGTATTCCCTGTCAGGCGCCCCACATCGCTTAGTATGGAGTGAACGCGGCAACAACGCTGGGAGTTGCACGCATTTCCCCAAGGATTTCCCTCGTCCTTTCACGGGACTCATTTAAGGCGCTCGAGTCAGACTGACATACTCCCGTGTCCTCCTACTGCAGACGCTCGAATCAGACTGACGCGCTCCCTGGTAAAATTACAGAGGAATGGTGGTAAAATACGAATTTGCTACAAATTAAAATAACCGATTCCAGTCGGTCTGCAGGATGACTGCATACTAGGGCGCCCATTTACTTGGTCGTTTTCAAACCAACCCATGGAAGAGTTTCAAATAATGAATATTGGTGCTTACAGCATAGTGGTGTCGGGATGAACCATCAAGACGAACCTTTATCAACTTATCAGAAATTTTGAGGGACCGCATTACTTCTAGGAGGTGGCCCACCCACAACCCTTCTGTCCTGAAGAAGACCCGCCCCGTAAGGACAATTTCCCTACACACAGTTCGGGTCGAAACGTCGACAAGACAATATAACTACGACCAATCTCCTACCCCAACAAGACCCTATCGGCTGAAGCGGAGTTTTGGTTCGGTGTGGAAATTTTTGGACTCTTTATTAGAGCCTCAGACTGTGGCCCTTTGGTTATAGGGACCACGTTTACTCGCTTTCCGAAATTGTGATTTAAACTTGTCACAGAATGAATTGTAATACCCTTTGACCCTACCCTTCACATTTCCTTCACTTTTTTCCCCCCTTCCCCGTTGTGTATGTGGGCACGTGTATTTAATATCCATTTGAAATGTGTTAAATTGAGTATAATATGAATTTCAACCAGTAATAGGTATTCATGCAAATCTGAATAAACCCTTTTTTTGCATTCATTAATTTTGTATTTTGAATTCATCAGATGTTCTAAGTATATGTGACAATCTGTGTTTCTGTCAGGGACCCCTTGGGCTTAATGGGGGCCCTTAAAAGGTTGGGATCCCCCTTTCGCCTCAGGGGTAGCAGGGACTTTCGTAACGTCACTGTTAATGAGTATGAACTTATATGAGTTATGTTCCTGTTTTTGTTGAGCATTTTATATCTAAAAAATGCTCTCTTTTTCAGCCCAACTTCTTGCTTATTGAAATAGGGAATCATTCTATAAAGAATATAGGAATATGTTGTTACATTTTCTTTGTAGAACCTTCAATCACCACAATTGCAATCTACGAGATGTATTAACCCTACAAACTACCTCTGAGTTCCAAGGGGTAGCGCCGCCATAGGGATATGGATGTTGGTGCTGGGTTTTAATATCAAATGCATTAATTTTTCTTGCCTGTATGACGGTGGGAGAGAGTGATGGTAGTAAAAGGGAGGGGGCAGCATTTTTCAATTCTCGCCTAGGGAGACAAAACACCTAGAAACGGCCCTGGAGACTGCTGGCCCCTGCCGTCAGCGAAATTATAAAGCTGAAGAAAGAATGAAATAGGACAGTTTTATGACTTGAATAATATTTGAGTAAGGACTCAAAATGCAAGCCAGAGACCCTTTAGCATACCCATTACTTGTTTTTTTAGTGTAGGTTCCCTCAATCCATTTCCGCCTGCCACTTCCCACCCACAGAACGCCTCTGTGGGTGTTTACTGACGTTCAATCCGTTTATTGTGCCTCCTTGAGGCTCTTATTGACGGACTCAACCCTGAGCAATAAATATTTTTCCCCGTTTCCTGAAATATTTTTGGTTTATCTACTATTCTGAAACTAAGCAAGTGTCACCACCTTTACTTTAGTCGGGATTTAGTCTGTGTGTTGCCACCGATCCTGCCTGAAACGTAATTCACATATACTTTAAACTATTTGGCATTGATGATAACTTGCGCATCTATCGGCAGGCAGTGGTTTTGTTCTCCCAGCCAGGTAAAAAGAATTTCCGTACTGAAAAAATGGAGAAGAGCCATCAAACTTCTACATGCTAGGAAACGTAGGTGCTTGTGCTCTGTGAACACTCCGGATTTTCTTGTTTAAATCAGTCTCATCTTGTTTTCTGAAGTAGTTAGTTATATGGTGATTGTTTTTCCTATGTATGTATGTGTGTTGAGGTCTTTACTTGTCTCTACCTACTTCAGTTTCCAGAGGAATCTACATTTACATTTTCCGGTCTTCAGTTATATCTGGCACTCAAAATTAATTGCTAATTTGTTTTCCTTGGCAGTCACCTTATTTTACTTTTTCATGTGACACATTCTTCTTCATGTAAGATACCATCTGTATTCTCTAGGCATAAGTGGCATTCACTTCTTCCAAAGAAGACTACTATTCTCAATTGTCTCAGTAATATCTAGGACAACTAGAATATGACTGGATATTTTCAAACTATGACAGAACATCAAAAGGGCGAGGGTCATCGAGTTGTGCTAGTCGATTTCATACACTTTCACTAGATTCACAGATTTCTTGACGATTATTTCCTCCCTACATATGGTAGTGTAAGCTTAGAATTGTGTGCTGCTATGTAAGTCTAATAGTCAGAATGGAGCTGAGAAGTCTGTACACAAACACACAAATACGCACACACACACACACACATTACGCATGTGAATGTGAGTTGCATTCAAATTTTGAGGCTCAAATGCAATATGTATTTGTATGTCCGTCAAGGAGGAGTTCAGTAACCCTCCCCAGGCTATGATAAACAAAACTCATCCACTTCCTTCCATAGAAGAGCCCCAATGAGAAGAAGACAGTGGGACATGGATGGGGCAGTGAGTGTGTGGCAGCCTGCCTCTGCCCCTGCTGTCCTTCCTCTGCCTCACTGTGCAACTGGACTTTTTTTATTTTGGGGCCTGATCTGCTGGTGCTCAGGAGGTAGATCACTTTACCATACAACTTCTTGTCTCCTATCCCTAGGGAAGGCCTATCCCTAGGTCATGAGACTATGTGCGAATATCAGTCATGCCTGCCACTTCATGCTGTGATTGGACACATGTTTACTTCATTGTACAATGAGCACAGTAAAGATTACAGCAGTGTCAGACATTGGGTTATTAATTTGGAAGCAGGTGACATTCCCAATTTAATAAACACAATCTGGTTAGGCCACAAAACAGTGAGAATCACTGCTCAACCCCTGTTAGTTAAGACACAAGAAGCAAACAGTTCCTTGAGAAGTGTGTGTTAAGTGCAAGCAGTAGCAACAAAGTAAAGAACACAATACAATAATGATCCAAAACCAATTCAGAAAAAAATAGAGTATTCATTTAAGGAGAGAAACGACATCATGAACACTGCAATTCGATAATGAGAACTGGAGAAACAGATGTAATTTTTTTTAAGGCAAACAGCACATTGGGAAAATTCAACCACCAATGACAAACAACAATTTGTGGTTGAACAGGAACTGAGCATTATCTCGACAACTGTATGGAGCAAAGGCCGTATCTCCCGGTCAAGTTTTCACTTTCTGACTGAGCTCCTGAAATGGAAGAAAGAAATTCTTCAAGGGGGTATAGTACAAGGCTGAGGTCGATGAGGGCCCTCTGAAGTCTGGTACTCTGAACTCTGACTGAAGCCTTTGGTTTCGGTGCCGAAAGCTACAAGCAGGAAAAAGATGGATTATTTTGCAGCCAAGTTCGTTTCACAGGTCAGGTAGATTTTCCACCTTGCCACAGTCCAAGTTATTTTAACTTCAGACTTATTCACTTTTTAGGTTATCAAAAACATCTATTGGGGCAAGGCTGGAAGCTATAGCTAGGCAGGGCTTCACAGGGACACATACCTTACTGCTGTGATTCAGCTGAGCCCATTTTCAGCACAGGAAAAAGCTCCAAGCAATACAAATCTAGGGCCTCATTTATGAGGCTATGCATCACTTTTACGCCGCCGGTGCGTCACTTTTTGTGACGCACCAGTGGCGTAAAAAATGTGCCTTGTTGCGCCATATTTACAAAATGACTCATCTAGGTGGTTGCATCACTTTGTAAACCCCTGCGCCACATTATACCTGCGCCAGGTATAATGTATGCAAGGGGGGCGTATTGACGCAACAAAGGGTCATGGAAGTGACGCAGTGAAATCTATGAGATTTCACTGCGCCACTTCTAGGACTCAAATGCGTCAATGGGGCTTGCCCTATGTGAAAGGACACATTGCTGGAGTTGGGTCACTTTTGTGACACACTCCAGCAATGCGTCACTTTTGCACCTACAGATATGTCAGAAATACTGACGTATCTGTAACTCCTTGTGACATGATGCGTCATACTGTAAATATGACGCATCATTGGTGTCACAAGGAGGGCGCAATGAAAAGTGGCGCATCGCTGTTTTCACGCAGCGATGCGTCACTTCTCATAAATGAGGCCCTTAGTGTTCTTGCCTGCTTTAAGTGCAACTCACTAGGCATGCCTAAACACTATCTACAGATGAAAAAAAGTTCAGTTTTTCTCTAATTGATGGAAACGTTCTTTCTAGTCAGTACTTTAGTCCCCTAGACCTCAGGGCACACTTCTAGACATCTGATTACGATGTCGTTCAGAAAGGCTCCGAATGGGATCCGGAATCTCAGAATCCGATTCAGAACCTATGTTTTTGTCCAAATCATACACATTTCTAACCAACAGATTACGATGCACGGAAACGATTTGGGCTGTCCAAATCTGTTCCGAAAGGCATTCGGACAGCCTGAGTGTTTCGGAGCCAATTCGTACAGCTCTCTGGACACTGTTTCTGAGCGAGCGATTACGATGACGGAATCAGAGAGCCGCTATGATTCGGTCTGCCCGACATAAAACGGCTGTTGGAATTAGACTTTGGGGGCCCGTAGCAAGCCCCCCTTCACCCTAATGTCTCCGGTTGGGGCCCGTGGGGGTACCCAAGGGATCCCCTGTTACACCATGCACAGTGTAGCAGACACCATGGGATGCCCGCCAAAGGGTGCCAGGTTTTCACCAACTACCTCTTTTATCAATGGAAGCCTGTGTTCCTGTTCAAAACACAGGCTCCCATTGAAGTCAATGAGAGTCAGACCAAACAATGTTGGGAAGCATCGTAATCAGCCAGTCGGACTCACAGAACCTGATTCGGTCAGAAACGATTCCGAAACCAAGTGCCCCTCCACTCCTCTGTAATGAGCTGGCTCCTCCTGGATTGAGGATCCCTTCTGTTTTTTGATTTCTTTGAAGCATTCCAACAGGAGTTCAACCACTGGAGCCCTGGACAGGCATTCCAGTCCCTGGTTGCCAGCAAGAAAAGGCAATCATGAAGTCCTCTTCTTCCAACACAAGTCAGGAGTCTTGTTCTTCCAACCTGGCAATCTTGTGCAAGTGAAGGCTACCAAGGTCCAGGAATATTCTGAAGAGGTGATGATGAGGTTCCATTCGTATGCTGTGCACCAGACAATGGCTGGAGAATATTCCTTAACAAGCCTTGATTAGTTTCTCACTCTATTCCCACTTGTTTTGAAGCACCTCCTCTTCACATTTCTGTCTCAGAAGCCCTATATTCAAAATACTACAAACCTTCTTTCTTCTCAAGGAGCTCTTGGCAGTCCCCTAGCCACATACACATCATATAAATGCGGGTTGCACTCCCTCCCTTGTATTTTAATTGCTTCCTTTTAGACTTTCAAATTCAACATTGCGTGCTCACTGGTGACGTACCTAGCCCAAACTGCACATAATAAACTAAACAGCATCTTGATGGGGCAACGTTTCGCCCGAAACCACTGGCACAGCCAATACTGCCTCTGCATTATTTCTTTTTCCAATTATTTCCCATTTTGCTCATTTATCTCCATAGATCGTCCACTCATTTATTCATTTGGAACTGTTCAAATCTGCATGCTAGGAAATGCATTTTCCCAAGATTCTCATGTTTAAGATGGGCCATCTGAACCTCTATACAAGAACATGTACAGGCGCAAGTTTATCATAGCAGTTTATTAAAACCCAATGCATTTCAGGCCATTCAGGCCCTTCGTCAGGGGTAACTTTTTAACAAACAACTGCCTTCCTATATCTTTCACCGAAGGAGTTCGGTGAAAGTTAGAGGAAGATGGGAGTGGATGGTCAATGGAGATAAATGAGCAAAATGGAAAATAATTGGAAAAAGAAATAATGCAGAGGCAGTATTGGCCGTGCCAGTGGTTTTGGGGAGAAAGTCGCCCCATCAGGATGCTGTTTAGTCCCCTAGCCACACACTATTTAGAAAAGCTCTCCTCTGTTATTTTGAACACTGGTACTCACTTCTGCTGGGGTGGGAGCCAAAGGATGTAACACCTTGGTTGCTGAAGATATTCCCCTGCTGTGCTGGGCCATAATGTTAATGGGTGTGGTCATGACGAGCTCAGCTCGTCATGAGCACCAGGCACTGTGCCTCATGACGAGCAGAGCTCGTCATGAGCACCAAAGGGGTTAAGAGAGCCCTGGGAATTAATGGAAGCAAACTCTATCTGTGCCATTTTAGACCACCAAGTCAAAAGAAGAATTGTTAAGGCTCTCCTTTGTTCTTCAGTTGCTCTGTATCTATTTCAAATGGCTACTAAGCTATATGTAAGCAGTCAGTTGTTGACAACACTTCCTGGGTCCAGAGGTCATGCTATATTCCTCTGGTATGCAAAGCGACGAACTCCATCCAGGGTGGTTGCTGGCCTCTGGTGGTGTGAGTTGCAGTACTAGTTTTAAGTCGGTTCTGGCTCAAGTAACTCAAAGTACATTTTTACAAAGCTAGTTTTACCCTAAAATTATCATCAAACTTCTAATTACACAATTAAACCTGAATGTGAAAATTAAATGGAGAATAGCATTGAATTATGAATAATTTTTCTCTTTGAATTTGCACTACATTTGAATTTATCACAATTTGTAGTAACTTTTTAGCAAACACAAGTTTACATACTCAGTAGAGCTGATTATAGTAACCATAACTTATATTTATTGATAAACAAAATTGTTTCACAAATCCATTACATAAATCTTTCCTGAATACAATTTACACTGTGCTACATTCACATATCTCCCAACACTTCCTTTGGGCATTAACTCTTTGCACTTACCTTGCACCCCCAAGAAGCAGCAGGTTCGCGCTCTCAGCTGCACATGGCTCCGGAGTCCTTCCATCATTTACCGCATGAAGCAACCGGCATGCATGTGGTTGGCTGATCACTTCCGGTGCAGTCTTGCCCAGTGCCTCAGCAAAAACTGAAAGGTGAACCTTGCCAGGACATGACGTGAAGGGACTGCTAGTAGGTTAGGGCACCCAGTTGAATATGTGTAGCTTCAAAACAATGCCCACTCCCCATACACTCTACAGTATCTATTCTGGACCAAAGTGGATCATTATTTACCACTCACTTTCTTCTTGTGTCTCACGTAAAGAAAACGTACTGTGGAAGAAGGGGTGAGCAGCGCAATGGTAAACTCCACTCTGCCGGGAGTTGACAGAGTTTTGTCGAACTTTGTGTGACAAAACCTCTGCAAACTATGCCAGCAGAGCTGAGTTTCCCGCCCACACTTAGTCTTATGTTCAGCATACTACTCATTTTTTAAAGCGATTAACAGAACTCTCACAGAAAGAATTGACAAACTGCTGGCTCTGTGCTATTGGTGTGACATCTTCGTATACTTCCATTCCAGACCACGAAGGACTAGAAGCAGTTGAATGGGCGTTACTCAACAGACGGACCTTAAAGCCAACAAAGTGTTTCTGTTGGAAAGTATTCACTTTTGCTTGCACCACAGCTATTTCACATGGGAAGACAAAGTCTATCTACAACAAAACTTCACTTTAATGGGCTTTGCTAGGGCTCCAGCATATGCCAATAACTTTATGGTGAAATCTGAAGAAGAGTTTATCTTAACAGATCAAAACTGGAATGAACACATGAGGATACCTTGTTGTAATAATGATGATATTTTTTGATTTGGAGTGGAATAAAAGAAAAACTGGAAACCAACATACTTAACTTATATTCCAAAACTCAACAAGTTCACACATTGAATTGACAATCACCTAATTTCTTTCAACAGGGCACAAATATACAAATTAGTCTTTTCAAAAAAACTATAGATCGCAACAACTGTTGTTTTTATATCTAAGCTTTTATTCGCCATCATTGATAAGGAACTCACCCTAATATCAGTGCATGCACATCATGAGGATAACTTCTGATGAGGCTAAATGCCTAAAAACGATAGTGGAACACAAAACATTGTACGAAGCAAGAGGATATCCAGAATATTTATTGGAGGATATAGCAACCAAAATTATCGTAAAGCAACACAATAAACTCCTTGAGAAAACCACCAAGAAGAAATCAGATGAAATAGCATTCGTGACAAGATTCTCTACCAGCTCACCCAGGATTAAAAAGATCATCAAAAGAAGATGGGAATTACTACAGTGGGAGTATGAGTTCTGAGGAATCTTCACAAATCCATCTTTATTCGTATACACTAATGCGAAAGATCTGAACTAAATTCTAAAAACACCAAGCAAGATCTCCAGGCAAAATTGGGCAGGCATGTAAAGATGTTCTAATTGTACTCACCACAACAATGTTAAAATAGGTAAAACAGTGAGTCATCCCACCACAGGACAGGAAGTCAAACTCACACACTCAGCAGATAGCAATACAAGCAATGTAATTTATTCAATCAAATGTTCTTGTGGACTTATGTACATTGGTAAAACAGAGAGAAAAATACAAATTTGAATCACAGATCATAAGAGCACGATTTGAAATAAGAATCTCAATTCCAATTTAGCAAATCATTGGATAGAATACAATAATAATCTGGCACAACTTCGATTTCAAGTACTGGAAGTTCTTGAAATTACTCCTAGCCTGAATTACTCCAAAATAATATCACAAAGAAAAACACACTGGATTAAACTGTTTGACATCCTTTTACCCAAGGGTCTCAATGACAAAGTAGAATTCAGCTGTTTTTTATTACCGATTTGACACAAGACTCTGCATATCACATAGAGTGCTCAATAAAACAGCATAATCCACACAGAGATGGTTTTTCTACTCCAATAACATTGTTTTATAATTTTCATTATATGTTTTTCTTATTGACATTCCAATTTTTCAGATTATTTTGAAACTGTATAGGCATGGTTCTCAGTTTAAATAGACTATGCTTAATAGGGGGGTTTCTAACCTGACTCTCGCACATTTGTACATTTGACTTTTTTATGATGTATTCATTTTTATGTTCTTTTGAACTTAGACTTCGTCTCAGAGTCTATCTCTGGTCTCCAGACTCCAGGCTCCACTCCTTTCACTTTGTTTTCTACACATTGACATATTTTATGAAGGGAATCTTTTTGAGCATACAATTGGCTAGGAAAGATTCAAAATTGATTTCCTGTGATGGATTTTTTTAGTAATAAGGAACACAGCATAGGATTATGTTTTTTTGTATTCAGTTAAGCTTAACCAGGAATACTGGAAAGGGGCGACCACTCGGTCACCCCGAACGTATGATCGGGTGCCCTGATCCTCCCGGGAAACCACTTTAGGCGGGGGGCGTGTCTCGGCTGGTATGCCCGAAGCGGCGTAGCCGGGGCGCGCCTTTTTCCCCGCCCAAGAGGGGTTGTCCTAGACACCTACACCGATGACCACGCCCAGTAGGCGTACCTGGGGCGGGTACACGCCCTCCCGAAGAAGAATAAAGAGAGCGGGAATCCGAAGAAGCGTCCTCTTGTTCCTGTGCTTGGAAGGCTGCACCCACTCGTTGCTCGTGAGCCCTCGACGGAACAAGGAGCCATTTTTGAGAACTTGTAATTCTTGTGTTTCTCTTTCAGTGACTATACAGCGAAGGATCCAGGACCGTGTCGATCGACCCGGAGGAGATAATCGAAACCATGTCTGGCAAGAAGGCAGGAAAGGGTTCCGAGACAGACCAGGTGCTTCGCATGTTGGTGAACAGGATGGCGAGAATAGAACGGAGCATCGGGCAGGTCCCAGCGCTTGGTCGAGATATGGCGGGCATCAAGAAGCAACTGGCCGCAATGAACAAGCCTGGTAACCGGAAGAAGGTAATAGGCCCGGCATTGCCGGGTGTCGTCCCCGAGGGTAGAGGGAAACGGGTCAAGAGGAGGGCGGCGGCAGGGGAGGATCCGGTCCCTGAAGTGCCCCCGGTCAGCCCTGCTGTACCAGCCGATGGCCCAGTACCAACCCCTAACGCGGGTCAACCGATTCCGGTTGTGATTACGCCCGCTAACGAGGACGATATGCCTCCTGAATTGGCCAACCAGTTGGCCGCATGGCTCAATAAGAAGGCAGGAGGTGCTACGGCGCCCGGAGACACGGCCGAAGTGGCAAAATTACTAATCCAGCAGTTGCGGCAGTCACGGGATGCCGCGAAGGCGAATCTCCCTCTTGTCTCCCCACAGGCGACACCAGAAGGACCGGCAGCAGGTCTCGAGAAAACGGCGGGAACAACGACCGCACCAGGTAAGCTCGCCTTGCCAGTGGCAGGGGAGGGCTCATTACCCTCAAGGCGGGAGAGGGTGGTTCAACATATACCGTTGGCCACAAAAGAGTTGATCTGGGCAGACAAATACGTCAATATGTTGTCGTTGTTAACTGACCATCGCGAGATGGAGTATGCTAAAACACAGAAAGATTTGTGGCACCCGAGCGTCTGGCGCGCCAAGATGGCAGAGTTCAGGGTTGAAGAGACGATAACAAATTGGGCTAAAGCCTTTGCAATGTTTACTGCGATTATTGAGGAACGTAAGCCCGAGGTATTGCCCGAGCTGTCGTGTTATCAGGCACGTATAATGGATTTTTCTGAAACGTATGAGGGGTGTGAATGGAAAGGTTACGACATGAAGTTCCGTAAAGCAAAAGAGTTTGATGCCTCTCTGACATGGGATTGCCTCGACTCCATTTCTTGGCATAAATAGCTCCTGCCTGGGGCGGCAAAAACTTCCTCGGCAGGTGGGAATGGGTCGGGGGTTTCCCGCCAGAAGCCCGCGGTGCCCTTTCGAGCTGGCACCGGCGACGATCACCAGCCGAAATCCGGCGGAAATAGTGGAAAGCGGGGGGTCTGTCGGGGCTTCAATAGAGGCAATTGCAACAGACCGCAAGGTACATGTAGGTTCAAGCACGTGTGTGCGGGTTGTGGGAATCCCTCTCACACGGAGAGTTCATGCAGATCAAAAAATAGCGGGCGGGAGGTAAAGGGGGGTCCAAACAGGACTGAGGTGGATTGTTGGGTACAATTGCCTACTCCCGTTGATCTCATGGCTATTACTCCTTGGTTAAACAAATACCCGGATTATGTCTCCGCTGGGGTGTTGAGGAAGGGATTCTTATATGGCTTCCACATCCCGGCGGGGGATTTTCATGGGGAACCTTTTTGCAAAAACCAGCTGTCAGCACAACAGAATCCAGGTGTTGTGGAAAGAAAAATCGATAAAGAGGTGAGACTAGGCCGAGTGGCTGCGCCGTTTCGGCTCCCGCCAGTGGCGGATTTCATCTGTTCCCCGTTAGGGGTGGTCCCCAAAAAGGACCCGGGGGAGTTTAGGCTGATCCATAATTTGTCTGCTCCAAGGGGCTTCTCAGTAAACGATGCTATTGACCCAGAAGTCTGTTCGGTGCGGTACGCATCGTTCGATGATGCCGTCACCATGTTAAATCGCCTGGGCCCCGGAGCGCTGATGGCGAAATCGGATATCGAATCAGCGTTCCGGTTGCTCCCGGTACACCCACAGGATCAGCGTTTGCTAGGTTTTGCGTTCCAAGGACGTTATTACATGGATAAATGCATGCCGATGGGTTGCTCCATTTCTTGTGCCTATTTTGAAAAATTCAGCTGTTTCTTAGAGTGGGCATTCACCGAGGCCATGGGGCATAGGCATGTTATGCATTACCTAGATGACTTTCTGTTCCTGGGAGCAGCCGGCGACACAAAATGTGTGCAGGCGCTACACGACTTTTGCATCCTTATGAGGGAGTTTGGAGTGCCATTGGCACCCGGTAGGACTGTTGGACCATCTACTTCACTTGAGTTTCTGGGAATTGAGCTTGATTCTGTGGAGGGATGTTTCCATTTGCCTGTGGGTAAGGTATCTAAATTCAGGGCTTCCCTGAAACTTTGCCTTGGTAAGGCGAAAGTGACCCTGCACCAGTTACAGCAAGCGGTGGGTCAGCTTAACTTTGCCTTGAGAGTGATACCAATGGCCTGCCCCTTTTCACGCTCTATTGCCCAAGCTATGGTTGGTCTCAAAGAAGGACACCACCGCACGAGACTGTCTGCAGAGGTTCGCCAGGACATGCGCATTTGGTTGGCATTCCTGGCGGACTTCAACGGTCGAGTGGTGTGGAACAAGCCGCCAGCGTCCTCGGACGAGCTGGGTTTGTGTACCGACTCGGCAGGAAGCGTGGGATTTGGCGCCATATTTGGTAATCGATGGTCGGCGCAAACATGGCTGACGTGGTGGCACACCAGCGGTCTCACAGGTAACATAGGGTTCCTCGAGCTATTCCCTATTTTTGTTGCTCTAATGGCATGGCCGAACGAGTTCCGAGACCGCTCGGTGGTATTTTGGTCTGATAATATGACTGTTGTCGAATGCATTAACCAACAGGCAGCACGCTGCAAATGGATCTTGAGACTGTTGAAGGAAATTGTGCTGCTTTGCATGAGACTAAATGTACAGTTCAGGGCGAAACATGTGCCGGGTGTACTGAATCCTGCGGCTGATGCACTCTCTCGTTCACATATGCAGGCGTTCAGGGTTTATCTACCTACAGCGGACCTAGTGGCTGCACCATTCCCCGAAGCACTCTGGCTAATCGGTGCCCCGGATTACAAGACCTCGTGGCAGCAAGCTTAGCCCCCAGGACGAGGAAAGCATACGAATGAGCGTTTCATTCCTATTGTGTATTTTTGGGTCCGACAGGGAGTCAGAACTGGGGTCAGGAGGATTCCTTCCTTGGGTTCCTGGTAGCACTGCACAGAGAAGGCCGATCAGCGGCTACGGCCAATAGACATAGGGCAGCCATCTCTTTCATGGCGCAGGTCCATGGCATCAAAGACCCAACAGGTTCCTTTTTGGCGAAAAAAGCCCTTCGTGGCTGGCAGCGCCTCGAGGGTCGCAAGCAAGACTAAGGCGCCTGATTGGCTTAGAAAGGTTGTCCCTGCTCATGGCAAGACTAGGCACGACATGCTCCTCCCAATTCGAGGCGGTGCTGTTCCGAGCAGCTTTCGCATTAGCGTTCCATGGGGCTATGCGGGTGAGCGAACTGGTCGCAAGAATAAGAAAGATGTGGAGGGTGGCTTGTGCACGGATCACATCCTAATTAGGGGTGATTCGATGATAGTCACGATAGCTAGGTCCAAAACTGACCAGGGAGCGATTGGGAACAGTGTTGTTGTCCAGCGCGTGCGAGGGTCCCCCACGTGCCCGATAATGTGTATTGAGGAATACTTGGCACTGAGGGCGGATACATGGGGGGGGAGTTTGCTGAGGCACATCGATGCCACCCCACTGACGAGGTTTCAGTTTCAGAGGGTGCTGGCACTGACAATCGCTGCGGCGGGCATGGACCCGTGCGATTTCGGGACCCACTCCTTTAGGATAGGGGCTGCTACTGAGGCTACAGCAAGGGGTCAGAGTTCAGAAGAAGTGAAACAGTTAGGACGATGGTCCTCGAATTGTTTTAAAAGGTATGTGCGATTGCACATGTTGTGAAGTCAAGTTACATGCACTCACGCTTCTTGTCTTCTGTTTGATTTACAGTTTCGCGAGCATGTCATGCGGGGCGGAATTTGCAGTCGACCCAGTACCAGGGGACCAGCGGTCATGGATCACCGTCTGAGAGAGTGGTTTGGGCCGTGGGCCACTCATACGTGAGGCGGGCTGGGGACGTATTCAAAGCAGGTGACGCGACTCGCGCAGCTGGGGAATACGGGTACAGAGTGACCTTCCATGGAAGGGGCGGGCTCTGTGTTGACCAATTCGAATCGTTTATTGAGGGTCTCTTAGGGCGGCAGAGGTCACCGCCATCTGTAGTCATAGTACACCTGGGGGGCAACGACTTGGTGACTCTGGGTAGACGAGTATTACTCGAGCAAGTGTTGTCGGCCGCTAGCTGGTTGGCAAAAAGAATCCCGGGGTGCACAATTGCCTGGTCCCACATGGTTCCCAGAAAGGTGTGGCGGGGGGGCCTTTCAGTGTCAGCACTAAACCATTCGGTGAAGAAGGTTAACAACAAAATTGGGAGATTGTTTCGCTCGGTGCAGTTGCATAGCATTCCTTATGGGTGTATTCGGGGTAATCACATGTATCTGAATGATGGGGTTCACCTTCCCGGGAGGGGAATGTTTTACTCATAGGAGACTTCATAGCATGGCTAAGGGGTTTGAGGAAGCATGACCTTTAGGAGGAGTTTGGGGGGGGCCGGATAGCCGGTCAACTATCCGGCCTGTGGCGGTAAGGTCATGATCGGTGAGCAGTAATTTCAAGGTCCCTAGAGGGGGGCGCCACCCACTATAAATGGGAGCGCGCGGGGGGAGGTGGCCATTGGCCCCTCCCACTGGGAGGCAGCACCCACTAAGGATGGGTCCCCTAAGGGGAGACGGCCATAGGCCCCTCCCAGGGGAGGAGGCGGCTATATGCCCCTCCTACAAATTTCCCGGGGCCCGGATATCCGCGGATGTGATAGAGAGTGTGGGGGTGGGGGGGAGTCCATGCTGTCCTTCCTACAGATACCTCACACGGGTGCTCGGACGACCTTTAAGATGGCGTCGAGCGGAAAGAGGGGCCCCCAACAAGACAAGGGAAATTACAGTTGGCCATGAGGGTACAGTCCTCTGCGCGGCCGTCTCTCACACCGTGAGGGCGAGAGTTTTTGGTAGTAGGGATCTGACACCGGTTAAGACCTTGCCGTTGGCCCTTAATGCTAGGATGTACAATTTTAATTTAGAAAGTATGCATTTGCAGGATGTTAGACTCGGCTAGGGTACAGTCCTCTGCGGGGCCGTCACTCACACCGTGAGGGCGAGAGTTTTTGGTAGTAGGGATCTGACACCGGTTAAGACCTTGCCGTTGGCCCTTAATGCTAGGATGTACAATTTTAATTTAGAAAGTATGCATTTGCAGGATGTTAGACTCGGCTAGGATACCTTTGTATTAGAGATTTGTTAAAGTTAGCCAAATAGCATGTCTTCATCGAAATGTAATAAATGAAAATTGTACATGATTATGAAACTTTTATTTAATGTTTTAATTTTGTTTCATATTTTAATAAATACGGCCGGGAGGGTGACTCCCTCCCGCCTTCCAAAAGTTCAGAACTGCGTCCGTCTTCCCATCCTTGGGGATTGTGTTGGGAGGGGGTGACGGGCATCCCGGGCATAATGACAGTTCACAGTTTAAGATGGTGCATTCTTACACGCAAATTCAACCAACACACACAGTTAGTCCTCTTTCTCTTACCATGAAGGGAAGACTACATACATCGTTTGGCATTATGCTCAGTCTCAAATAGCATTCACAGGAGGCTGTTTACCTGCCAGCTGATTTAAGGATTTTCATACTGAGAGATGCCGTTCTAAGGTCATCTGGAACTCATTAAGAATCATTGCTTTTTCTTCGGTCAGAGCTGACAGAGTTACTACATTTTGTGACAACTGGGAGTCTCACTTGTTGCGTCGTTACACAACAGTACCTGCACCAGTTACATAGGTACGTTTTTTCCACACATGAGTTTTCCAGGATCTGTGATTAGAAGCATCACGATATTAATGAGAATTAATGAGATCCTGTCACACTGTGATTTGTTGACCTCAACTAACAGCGGTTGATCTGTGAAGTAAACCAGATGTAGTGATTGGCTGGCTGCAACTTGAAGGAAAATTTGTGGCCACTATCTAGGAGGACTTGTGGACTTGGTGTCTAATTCCTAGAAAATACAATTGAATAGGCTATAAGGGGGCAGGATGGGGTTACCCCTGAGTCTTGCATTGGCAGGAGGTTCCCAGAGGGATCCCAGACGTCAAAATTAATTTTTTTCGCCCAATCTGGGGATCTGTAAATACACTGCAATGCTCAGCATGGCCCCATTGAAGAATTGTGCCGGATCCAAGGCACTACAAGCAAAAAGGGATTTGGGTGCCCAACACTATGCTGCAAATGGTCAAAGTAACTATAACTAAAGCCCTTAAGTAACTGTAACTCATGCCCTTGCTATGCACTGCTTGTATCCTCAGATATACATCACTCATGACATGTTCTATGACTTCATTTATAACATCCCTAATCACATCTGAAATAACATCATTGATAACAACACTGTGCATGGTGGGGTTTCGAGTTATAGTTACTTTAGGGCACCTGTTATAGTTCTTGAGAATGAGCTAACTATAACTGATGAATTTAATTGGTTTTGTTAGTTTAAAATTTTATGTTTCAACTGAAATTTTCAACTAACTATAAAATCCCATTAACATTTGTTTTTTTAGTTAAAATATATAATAACCCTATATCTATCCATATCTATCTATCTATCTATCTATCTATCTATCTATCTATCTATCTATCTATCTATCTATCTATCTATCTATCTATCTATCTATCTATATCTCTCTCTATATATATGAAAAATACAAAGGGACGTTATACTACAGTGCCAAAGTAACGTTCTGAAATAAAAAAAATGCTGTAATTCAACACGTATATTTAGCAGAGCTAATGTTAAATTGCGTCCGCCATTGACTGCTTATGACCTCACATATATCACTCATGACATGTTCTATGACATCATTATGTCATCACTAATGACATCTCAAACGTCAACATTGATGACATCATTTGACATCACTTGGCACTTGATGTTATGTTGGCACTGAAATTTTCACCTAAGTATAGCATCACGTTAGCCTATGGTTTTTTCAGTGAATTTCTAAGGATTTAAAAACAAAAACAAAAATTCTGATCTTACTATTCCACCTCACTATAAAGTCACTTTAACCTTTGTTTTTTCAGTGACTAGCTAAGGTTTTTTTAATGTAAAGTAATATTATAATACCATACATAAAGCCAACCCACGTTACGCAGGCCCTGCACCCAACCACTTGCAGTAAAGCAAGCGTGTGCCTCTCAAGGCCTTTGGCTGTGTGCTTCATTTGTGTGCTTCATTTGCATCATAGTCTTAAAAAACACTCTAGAGAGATTAGTGTCTCAAAAGCTAATCAGGGGCAGCATGCACGTTGCTGTTTTGTAAGTTTAAACAATGTCAGGTCTAGATAAAGAGAGCCTCAGTTCTCTTAACCCTCAGGCACCCCCAAGGGAAAGATAGACTAGTCGAACGCTCATGGTCAGTTCCAACCCGCACCACACTCACCTCTCTGTCGGTACCCCTCGGCATAATCCTGAGCCGAAGAGGAGGCGCCGAGGAGAGGTGGGAGGAATGTTTATATACCTGCGTTGATTGGGGGAAAGAGAAGTTGATTGTACACACCTGGTGAAGACTTTGGTGTCAGCCCGTTCTGCATCCGGGCATTTAATTCAGTGCACATGCGCGCCGGTGGAGCCCTCAAAGGGAGCTGTGTTCTGGAGACCTCGGCATGAGTGTTTTTTAAGACTATGATGCAGGGGGTTATTGACCATTAAGCAGCATAGAGGACAAGGCGGTCTTCCCCAGTCATGGGCTTTAGAATTAAATTACATCTTCTAGCCACAGGGACCAAGATAGACATTTGAGTGTTATCTCCACGTCACTCAGCAGGACTAATTTGGGTCCTGCTCTACCAGTATTATATAGAGCTTTTTGTACCTAATATCGGATGCTACACTTACCTTTGGTGCCATGGCAAAGTGATTATTGCGGGCAGATTACGAACAAGTTATATGCACATAGTAGTAGATACCAATGGTATAAGACACTTATGAGGTTTCTCAAATGTGCCTTTCATATTTATTTCTGTGCACAGAGCGGGGCCTCATCACTCTGAGTCGTTGCCGAGTGAGGTGAGGCTATACTCCCACAACTTGCTGGGTAAGTCAATTTGTTGATTAATTCTCTGTAATCATAAGATGTTGATTGACCCTTTGGGCAACCGATATGTTGATATTTTTATATTATTGGCCAGTTAATCAAAGACTGGCCGAGCTGAGTCTTTCTGATTCTCACTTAATGATTTGATCCAGGACCCCTATGTTTCCTGGAATTGAACATGCACATCAACAGTATATTGAGTGGGTGTGTTTCTCTGTTTCTATTCTTTTACAGGGATGGTATCCTCCACTTACTAAAGAATTTACAAGGATACGGTAGGATCGTCTTATTGATGATACCAGTTATTATACTATTTTTCACTTTAATTTACTTTGCACTTCAAGTTTGAGTATAACTTTGCAGTAGTAGTATTACAGCTTTGGCCCTGAAGAATGCCGGTGGACTTTTCACCATAAGGCAGAAACATGTTGGCCTGTTTGACCAATCAGCAAAGAATACAGTGATTTTTTCACACTGTTCTCTCACTCGTTTTAACCTGACGTCTAGGTGAATACCTAATAAAATATTTTTTTGCCTCGATAGTCATTTTAATATCACTCACTACATTCACTGCACTGCACTGTACCAGCACCGCCAGGAGCGAGGACACTATCACTCATTGAACCTTTGGCACATGTCATCCCGCCAATACATCAAGGCACGGAGACACCAGCCAGGTTTCATATATCCTAAATGATGATGCTCCGCCACGAGGGTGGGCTGATAGGACTTTGTTTACATTACTAGTGTCTCTTGACTACTGTGAGGCTGGCTCAGGGCATGTCCAGTTCTACTATTTCCGGTGAGAACATCTAAGACTCAGCTTAATTGCAGACCGTCAAGTTTTTTGTTGATTCTAGTAGCTTGAGTAGGGGTTGTGACTTTGATGGTCTTTAAACTACTTACCCTTGACCCTCCTCTGAAACTTGGTATTTTCTATGGAGTGGGAAAAGCATCATGCACTCAATTTGGGATTGGACGGGGGATTGTATCGTTGTCATTGGAGGGGCAAAGAGGGCATGCATTGGCATGAATTGTTGCCTTTATTGAATACAGTGGTCAAGGGTGGTGTGTGTCCGGATGTGGTGGTGATTCACTTAGGTGAAAACGATTTGGTGCAGTGCAAGGGGTTGGCTTTGGTCAAACAAATGAAGAGGGACCTGAGGGAGGTCAAGAAGCAGTGGGTGGGGTGTCATGTGATCTGGTCCGAGCTGATTCTCAGGCGGGTGTGGAGGGGAGCTGAGCGCCCGGGGCGATTGACAGGGCACGGAGGAAGATTAACTGAGCGATGGGGGATTTCTGTGCAAGAGAGGGGGTAGGGAGGATGGTTCACCCGGAGTTACGTTATGGGGCGGTGTATTTTTTCAGGGAGGATGGGGTCCACCTCTCCAGGTATGGCATGGAACTGTACATCGTGCAGTTGAAGGAGGCGCTGGACGGGGCTTTGGGGGTGCTCAGGTATCCCAGGAGGCAGGAGTCCTAGGGGGGGGTCGTAAGTCGTAAGCGGCTTCCGAGTGGCGTTTTTCCCTAAGAGAAAGGGGGGTAGTCACAGGAGGCCTGGGGCTGTATGGGCAGATGGGGAGCGGAGGTCAGGAAGGTCACTGAGGTCATTGCAGTTGGGGGTAGGTTGCTGAGCGGATGTGGACACTTTGTTGCACTGTTGGGGATACATTTAGGGGTGGGGGTGGGGGGGCGTTAGGCAGTTGCTATTTAGCGAGCTTTAGTTTTGTTCGGCACAGGCCAGGTGGGTGTTGTGTAGGTGCACCTGATTCCAAATAAAGCGGCCTTTATCACACTAAGTTGGCGTCCGTGTCAGTGCTTCCCCCCCCCCCACCTACTGGTGTGCCCCAATGGGGATTTGGGGGGACAGCCGACCAGCGGGAGGCTTGCCCACCCGGGGGAATTTGGGGCAGCGGGAGGGGGGGAGAGGTGAGCACTGAGGGCTCCCGTAGTTTTGTTTGCGTTGGGCTGGTTGGGCTCCTTTTTGGTTCCATTGGGCGGTTTTACATAAAACCGGACATTTTGTAGGTCAGGCACCATTTCAGGTGCAGTGACACGGCAGCCGGGGTGGTGGCTTTAGCTCGTTGTCCCTCCCACCCTCCCTGTTTTTCCCGTGGGGTGGGGGTGGGGGTGAAGGGTTTGTCCAGTCAGGCCTGGGATGTCATGGGGCTTGAGGGGCTTTCTTGGTTGACGGTGCATCTGAGGTGAGGGTCAGGAGTTGTGTTGTCACTGGAACAGGTGCTGGGATGGATGGCGTTTTTCCCTAAGAGAAAGGGGGGTAGTCACAGGAGGCCTGGGGCTGTATGGGCAGATGGGGAGCGGAGGTCAGGAAGGTCACTGAGGTCATTGCAGTTGGGGGTAGGTTGCTGAGCGGATGTGGACACTTTGTTGCACTGTTGGGGATACATTAGGCAGTTGCTATTTAGCGAGCTTTAGTTTTGTTCGGCACAGGCCAGGTGGGTGTTGTGTAGGTGCACCTGATTCCAAATAAAGCGGCCTTTATCACACTAAGTTGGTGTCCGTGTCAGTGCTTCCCCCCCCCCACCTACTGGTGCGCCCCAATATCAGCTGTGGAAATCTTCTGCTGGCCTGGTAGCGCTGATAGAATTACAGGTGTCCGCTGTTTAAGTGTGGAGGAGTGTGGGTCACTGGTTAGAGCGGCAGACCCTGATGCAGAGTTCTGGCCAGGGACCAGGGTTCGATTCCTGCCTCGGCGGGGTCTCGGGCTCAATTTCCTCAGACCTGTTAATTCTCGCCTCGGTGCCTATTCTAATCACGGGCCCCACGCTGCAACTCTGGGCAATAGCTTGCTTAACCTCCACACCGGCCCCAACAGCGCTAAGGATGCCTGGCTTCACCCTGGGGGTCCCCAGGAGTGGACACTTCACAGGGAAAGCAAGGAGGGGTTCCACAGTGGTATGAGTATCAGCACCAGGAAGCCGAATGGGCGACACCACAGTGCGCTCTATAAGTACCATGACATTTACATTTACATTTAAGATGTCAACACAACCGCTTGAGATGTATTCTGGATACAGAATATTAGGTGGCAGCTCATCCTCATCATGCAGAGAGTTTATCTGGGGCTTGAGTGTGCACCGTGTCTGCTGGAATACATATGCGTACGGATAACATGAATCTGCAGCTGGAACTACTCTGCTTGAACCACCGATTGCATTTGGTGTAGTTTTGCGTTTGCGTTCCAGTCAATCTGGGGATTGGCACACAAGGGGCGGGGCGTGCTTGCTCTCCTGTTGCTGGAGGTACCTTTGGCTCCATCCATGTTTGCAGGTCATTATTCTCCCGCGAAAAGATAAGGCTCAGTCTACAAAGAGTGCGCACGTTCTGGAAATCCCCCTTTTCGTTGCTTGAGCTATTAAAGTGCACTACTAATGTGTCTGAGTAGATTCGGAGGCACGTGACAGCTCTCCAGCCCTTGCCCCCTGGCTTTGATGTCCTCGCACTGCCAGCGGGTGGAACTTGAGGTAACTGTGATGATGGCAGTCACAGCATTTTCTGGCGCCTTTTTTTTCATTATTGATTTTACAAATTTGTGACATTCATCTTTCTCGGATGTCCCGAGGGACCGCAGGGGGTCTTTATTAATTTGGGCAGTTTTAGATAGCCCAACCTTGGCAAAGAATCTAAGCTCTCTTTATGACAGACACCAAGTTACATTTTTTTCCATAACAGGTGGATTTGAAAGGATTCGTAGGATGCTGAGCAGAACCGGAACCAACCCTGCTCCCTGTGCTGCATGCTGCGCAGCTGTAGCCAGGAGACCACAGTGCCCCGTTTCTCTTGGGTCCTTGAGCTGAGCTAGAGGCCGACATCTGGTGTGAGCCCGACTTGAGCTTTTTGTGGTTCACCCACATCTACCAATGAAACTGACTCGTTAGCAGGATTGCTTCATTCTTAGAAAAGTTTGTTTAAAATACTCCTGCACTGTGCAAACAAACACAGCCTCATCTCTCTGGAATCATACATCCTTTCCCTCACTCACTCAGCCCTAGTGCCCCACACAGAAAAGTTTGGTAATCTCTCTTGATCCTCTTCTCAAGGTGGGAAAACATCCTCTTTCCCTGAGCATGGCACTATTTCTCAGATGTGTCACATCTCCTCTCAGTGATGGATCAGTAAACAGGAGGCAGAACACATCTTGTGAGCAGGTGCCGAGATAGTTCCATCTAATGTCCCTCTCTGCTCCACTCAAAGGTTGGATGTGCCAATGATCCTTAGCTGGGGAATACAGAGCTATGTGGCACGGGCTGCTTGGGCCAAAGTACGGGTGTGCAAAACATGTTAGATATGTATGCTGACCTGGTAGGCATGAACTGATCCGCTGGCTTGGTAGCCAATAGAAAGGACTTGCTGCACATCACCAGCGGAGAAATGACATCATGCCTCGCAGTGGCAAGTCAGATATAAACGTCGGTATTGAGTTCTCTGTAATGTGGATGTAGTTGACTATCATCGTTGCAGGTAGCATTTGCTATCAATAAAATACACACATACAGACTACACACCCACACAGACGCACACGCACACACACAGACTGATAGTCTATCGGGCATGCTCAATAGTAAGCAATTTGGCAACGTGTTGTGGCCAAACCAATGGCAGAATGTTTACTGTACAATTGCTGAGAAGACAACAACATACAGCTCAAGCTGAAAATAAAGGTTCTCGATTGGGGAACATTAGGTACTGGAGGCTTTCAAAAGATTCTGAAACATTAGAACGTTGAGTGTATGGAACTAGAAGGATTCTGTGTGGTTTTATAGTCTAATTTGGCTTTGCAAGCAGCTCACAACTTTACCTTGGTTCCTGCTTTTTTAGCACAAATGTTTGTTACTGTGCAAATTACTTTGTCTAAGCCCTTTTGTCATCCAAAATTGCTTATCCTTAGTGTCGGATAATACCCCCCTTGCATTAAATGATACATAAGAAATTGAACGTTTACGCTTTTTATAATTTTATGGGCTGTCGAACAGCTTTCTAGTAAAATGGTTCACTATGTAATATTGTTCAATGTTCTTTCACGAATTCATTTTTTCATAGCCCTTTAATTATCTTCTCTTTTAAAATAATTAGCATCGTAGCGCGGTTGAGGAGCATTTTCTCTGTAGAGAAGGAGTATATGATGATAATAAGAGCATATGTCAGTAAGAACAGCTGAAAAACACAGCTGTTACGGAATTAAAACGATAAACATAGAAACTATATTGACAATGAAGCAGTCTATTGATGTGAGCTCCAATGACATGATTTAACATTATCAATAGGCCCTGTCCTTGCTCTGAAAATGAGGCTAAAATGTTAGCAGCTGCAGAAGACTATGAATAACCAACAATAACCTAAACAGCTCTCTTCATCATCACCGGAGCCTTGTCTGAGGGAACCTGTAATACTTACATATTAACTGAAGTGCAGAAAGGAAATCAATGTATCTTATAATTCACCTTATAGTTAAATTTCAATGAACCTTTCTAAAATATCCTTTGGTGGCAAAGCCACAATAACCATGGTTTGCAGCTCTTATCGACAGGCAGTTTGTTGTCGAAAAGACCTGTGGTGGACAATACCAAAACCTAGGTGGAATTTGCACCAGCATATTGCAGATCATCGTTCTTATCTGTTGATTTCTATTCCTCTTGTGCTTGTTGTAAGAAAGTGCCCTCTTTTTGCATGGCTACCCCCACTTTTTGCCAAACTGCTGATGTAATTTGACTGAGTGTGCCCTGGGTTCGTGCCAAACAGGTACCCAGGGCCTATGTTCTTTCCAAAACATGCATTAAAAATAAAACCCAATTGGCACTCATTGGCCACAGGTTAGTCCCTTGTAAATGGTACCATAGTTACGAAGGGCATTGTGGCCAGGGAAGGACTGTAAGGCCTGCAACACTTATTGTGCCTCCCTTAGAGGCCCTGTATCTTTACACATACACACTGCCATTGCAGGCTGTATGTTTTGGTGCAGAACAAAGTGAAGAGTTGATATGGGACACATCCCTGTGTGCCATGCCTACAGCCCACTGCCCTGACATAGGTCAGCCACCCCTCTAGCTGAGTGCACTATATCAGCGGTAAATGTACAGGTGCGTGAGCCCTGTATATCTACAGCGTCTAAGCTAATTCTTAGACATTTTAAGTGCAGTAATGCCATTAGGAGTATATGGTGCTGGAAGGTTGTCATTACGAACTCAACAGCACCATAATGGCTTTACTAAAAACTGGGAAGTTTGGTATTAAACTTCTCAACACATTAAGCCCACACTGATACCAGTGTGTGATTTAATGCAACATGCACTCAGAGGGTTGAAAAACGACCAACACTATTGTCCAGGCTGAGCGGCTGCTTGCCAGCTACCACCACCAGACATGTTTCTGGACCCCTTGTTCGAATGCCTGCTACTCTCAGGGGTCTGAAACATTGCACATTGTGGGAAGAGGTGCCAAGCCTCCTCCCCCAGGTTGGTCCTCAAAGGGGAAGCTTCAAAAGATTACCGCCTTTGTGAGCTACCTCAGGCCTTTGCAGCTTCCAGCAACCTCAAGAACCCGAAACACCTGCCCTGCATTCCAGCTCAAAAACTTTGTCTCCCGTGAGCACAGGATTTGCTCAACCACAAACTCAGGCCCCAGACAAAACCACAAGTCTACACCACTCTACACCTGACGCCCACTGGCCAAGTTCAAGTGGCCCAACACCACGAGGAGGTCCCCCCGGCGCTCTCTGACCTGCCTCAAATCTACAAGCGAAGCCTGCAGCCCCTTTCTGGAGGATCCCCCCCTACCGAGACACCCCTGCACCCGACGTCCAACGGCCTTGGGTGGCCCAACAGACAGTGTCCCAGCATCCCAAGGCATTCGAACTTACCTCTCCAATTGGTGGTCACCTCCAGAAGATCTTTGTCTGCAGCCTTTGTTGCAACCAGAGAATCCCCATTGAAAACAACTAGGCATCTGACTCCAAAACAGGACCCTGCACCCAGCCGCACCCAGCCACTGAGGGTGTACTTTGGGTGCTATCCCAGCAGTCGGCACTGGCAGTAACAGTTAGCTCAGCATTTTCATAGGATATGCCTTTTTTGTTTTGTTAATAGCTTTGGCACCAAAATGTTCCTTAACCCCTTCAACGCTTGTTACGGAACGGTTCCGTTATGAGCGCCAGTTGGGCTGTGCTTATGACGGAACCGTTCTGTCACGGCCACGCCTGTTTCTTAGAACTTTCAGCACAGCGTGAAAATTTGCGCCGTGCTGAAGGTGTTAAAAGTGCTTTTTGTTTACTAGATTGTGCACAGAAAGTTTCTGGGTGATCCGTCAAGCAGTGGTTAAGTAAAAAAGGGGTCCCACAATGCAAAATCCCAATGCATTTTTCAGAGAGTCCTTTAAGAAGCACTACCCAAGAACTGCTGAATAGAATTACACCAAATTTGGCAGGCAGCTAGACCTTGGTTCGCAGATTGTGCTTTGTGAATTGTTGTAAATCCTTTGAGTAGTTTTTGAGGAGTGAAGGTTCAAAAATATTTCTATTTCTTGTAGGTTTGGTTCGAGAGACTCTCGCATGTGTTCATCAAACCCAATTATAAAAAATAGTGTGTTCTGTTTGGCGCAGAGACCTTTTTTCCCTTGGGCCTATTCGCTCCTACAGGAGTCAGACTCCTTCCGGGAGGGAGCACTCTGACTGCCTGCCAGCAACACCAGAACAATGTTGCTGGCAGCCATTACATGACTCAGGGACTATTGGGCACATACATCAAGGGTTTTTGCACGCGCAAACGGTGCGATTCACAAAAATCGTCTGTTTGCAAAATGGCCTTTTGTGATACATGAAAGTGGTGGGGAAGCGCAATTTAGGTAATCGCAATTTCTTATGATTTCCTAAATTGTGATTGCATTTAAGGAATCACAATTTGCGATTTCTTAAATGCAATGCAAAAAGCACTTTGAAACAGCAATTTCGCTATTTGGGGGCGCAAATTACCGAGAAATTAAACTGGTCGGTAATTTGCAAAAACTTTTAAAAATACATTAAAGTCCATTTTTCAAAGTTTCAGGTTACACACACACATGCCATGGGGTTCCCGGGCACAGAATGCTCAGGGAGATGAGTCCCATTTCGTACTGCATTTGGCCCCAGAGCATAGGGTCACCAGGACCTAATAAGGCTCAGGAGGGTGGATCAAGCAGCTCCTCCTCCTTTTAATTCCATTTGGTAAAAGAGGATGGGGTACCTGGGCCTAATAAGGCTCACAGAGGTAAGTCTTGTCACCCCTGTGCCTTAATAACATAAATTGGTCCCAGGGCAAGTGGTTCATTGGGGCCTAATAAGTCTCAACGAGGGGGCTGTATGCCCCCTACCCTATTATCTGTGGTTGGCCCTGGTGATTGGGTCCCTGGGGCCTATTTGGGCTTGGGCTTGGACAGGATGCCACATGCAGTAGTGACTGGCAAATCGGGGGCTGTATTACCCAATTTCTGGGCAATGAACTGCGGCTAACCCCACGCCACACAGCCAAAGGCCATGTCTGGTGGGGATTGACTTACCGTGGAGGGTCTTTTGCAGGACTTGACCACAGCACACAATGCTTTTCCCACTCCGCCTGCTCGGCCCGCTTGACAAATGAGTGTCCCACCACATACAAATTCAACACTGCCACCTCTGGCCCCGCCACAGCACCTGCAAAGAGACACATATCAGAATTCGGAATTACAGTAACGCCACCCCCTCAAACTCTCGCAGCCTCACATACTTCCAGTAGCAGTCCGACTACCACCTTCCCAGCCTCTGTATCTCCTCCTTCCCCCACCCGCTACGCGCCGCCTCCGTCGCCGCCCCAATCCTGAAGGAGTGAGTCCCGAAAGCCAAGGGGTCTTCACCCAAGCCTTGCAGGGCGCGCCGCAGCACCCACAAAGCTTGTGTCGCCGTCACCCCGCCCTCACCGCCCTGGCCAAACACCTCCCCTGCTCCTTCCCGCCGGACCGCCATCAGCCTCCAACCCCACGCCGCGGGACACACTCCCTCCAGCACCCCTGGGGCCATGACCACCCAGGTTCCGACCCCCCGCTGATCAGTTTTCGAGCGCCGCAGCCGCACCGCCACTTCTCGAGACCGAAGGTCCACATCCTCCCACACAACGCCCGGCACCCCCTTCGTGCCCAAAAGCTCCGACACTTGAAACGCCCCGTAAAACAGCCAAGACATCAGGGTCGCAAATCGCACCGTCTCACCTTCATCCCTGCACACCGCAGCCAGCGCGCCAATGATCCCCTCCAACAAGGCCACCGTGATCGGACGCCGCAAGCGAACCACCGAGCCCCTCTCCCTCGCCCACCCCCCCAGCAGCCGGGATCCCAGTTCCCCCGCTGACAGTGAGAAACCCCACCACAACTTCCCCATGAATGCCACCGCCGACAACTTGCCCGCAATAGTGACCCGAGACAGTCCCTTGTCCATGAGTGCCAGCATAAACCGCACCACCTGTTCCTCGCGCAGCCACCGGTCCCCTCGCCTTACCGCGCCAGACAGCAGGAATTCCTCCCAAGCCTGTTCGTAGGACTTCCACGTGGACACTGCTACGGACGTCCTCACCAGCTGAAGGACCCGGGCTCGCCCACCGATCACATCTCTCCCGGCACCTGTGTCCTGACCTCGTCCGCTGCCGTGGCTAGCCCATGGAACCTCTCCCACTGTGAACGAGACAAAGCATCCGCAATGTCATTGTCCAACCCCGGAACGTGGCGCGCCTGAAACAGGATGTCATTCTCTAAGCAGCGCAACACAAAAACCCTCATCAACTTCAACACCTGCGGATCCCTGGCCGACTGCCTATTCACCACCTGCACCACCACCATGTTGTCTTCTCGAAACAACACGCGCTTATGTGCCAGCTCTCCAATGGGAACAATTCCAAAAACGCTATGCTCCGACCCCCCGCCTGCCAATGTGCCGGCCACTGCTCTGCGCACCATCTTCCCTCCCAGTACAAGCCGAATCCGCCTACGCCTGCCGCATCCGAGTACATGGTGACATCCCACTCCCAATCCTCCGCCGGCGCCATGGGCACTCCGTTGAACCGTTCCAAGAACACCCGCCACATGCGTAGATCCTCCTTCATTCCCACTGACAACCGCACATGGTGGTGAGGCAACGACAACCCGGACAACGCCACTCCCAAACGCCGGCAGAAAGTTCGACCCGCCCGCACCACCCGACAAGCAAAGTTCAAGTGCCCCAACAACACCTGCACCTCTCGCACCGTCACCTTCCTTTTAGCCAGCATTTCCGCCACCAAACCCAGCATGGCTGATTTCTTATCGTCCGGTAGGCGTGCTTCCATGGCGACCGAGTCGAGCTCAATACCAAGAAAGGACAACACCGCACTGGGACCGTACATCTTCTCTGGCGCCAGGGGAACACCAAACTCCCCCATCAACCCGGCCAAACCGTCCAGCTGCCGCTGGCAGTCCGCCGTACCGGGCCGCCCCACGAGGAAAAAGTCATCCAGGTAGTGCGTCACTGACTCCGAGCCTGTGCGCCTGGAAAAGACCCACTGCAGGAAGGAACTGAAACGCTCAAAAGGAGAGCACGAAATCGAACACCCCATCGGCAGTGCCTTGTCCACAAAGATGAGTCCCTCAAATTTAATCCCCAGCAGCTGGTGATCCGCCGGGTGGACCGGAAGGAGCCGGAAAGCCGACTTGACATCACATTTCGCCATCAATGCACCGCTCCCTGCCGCCGTAACTAGCCTCCGCGCCACGTCCACCGACGAGTATGTCACTGTCGCCAGGTCCGCTGCGATGTATGCATTGACCGACTTCCCCTCCGGCCATGACAGATGTTGTATCAACCGGAACTGCCCCTGCTCCTTCTTGACACCACCCCTCCACCCCCCTTGTCCCCCCCCTTGGGAACCTCCATGCCCGGACTGCTGGCCCGGCGGGCCCCCGGGCCCCCAGCACCGCAGCGCTGGGTGCCGCCTTCCGCACGTCGAGCACTCATGCCTAAAACGGCACGCCGCCCGTCCGCACAAACCTCTATTGAAGTCCCAACAGGTTCCGACTGTGGCCTGGCTGTTGGACTCTCCCCGCCCCACCCCCCCCTCAGGTGGGGCACGCGGCAAAGGGGGGCATCCCAAGCTGCAAACCGCTAGCCGTATAGATGGTGTGGCCGAACTTAGCCCCTCCCATCGTCTGCTGGTACAAGTCCGCATCCAGCTCCCCCCACACCGCCTTCGGGTCAGCCGCCATGCGCGCCCGGAACTCCTCATCATAGTGGGACCACGTGAAACCGCCGTATGTCACCTGCACTCTCCGCACCACGTCCATGTATTTGAAGAGCGCCACGGAACAGTCAGGAAACTTCTTGCAGTACACACTCGCGTATATGAGGAAAGCCGCTGACCAGTTGTCCAGCGTCAACGGCACTTTCGGGCGCCTAGCCAACTCCTGCTCTTCCTCCTTTGACCCTTCCTTGGACGTCAACTCCCTGTGGAGCAGCTTCAATATATCTATGTACTCCCCCTTCCATATCTTTTCCTTCATCGCCAGCGACAGATGCGCTCCCAGCGGCTTTGACAGCCCATGTACGATAACTTACGCACCGGCACCACGCAGCTCTCTTTCCCCCCACTGGCCGCGCCTTTTCCGGCGATCGCCTCCGACCCCGTCCGTGCGCCTGCCTCAGCTTCCGCCGTGCCGTCCGTGCCCACTCACACGTCCTGCACGTACCGCCCACACTCCAGCCGCCAGCCGTCCCCCCCTTCGCCCCCCGTCCCCACTGAGACCTGCACACAGCGTCGCTTGCCACTCTCCCGTCTTACCTGGCGTCAAGCTCAGTGTCCTTGCTGGATCCCGCCGCCTAACCAGTGAAGCTGAGGGGGCCGTCACTCTAGGCACTTCCCGCCTCGCCGGTACCTGGAAAATACTGCCAACAACATTACTCGTCCCCCCTTCCTCCCGAATCTCCCCTTCCTCCGCGGACTCTCCATCCGCCACCTCCACACAATCCCGGACCACCCCTGGGGGTTCCATCCGGCTCAAACCCGCACTGTCCCGACACCTCCTCATCAAATCACCCAAATCCACACTCCCACGCCTTCCAACTGTACATGCATCCGACTCATAAGTATGTGCATCCATCCTCACTCCCCTGCCCCCGGCGGCCGTAACAACCCTTCGGGGAGGGGTCGGCGGGAGGCTGTCGTGCTCCAGTGCTAGGTCCCTCTTGGGAGCTCGACCGCCCGCACAAGACAGTGCCGGCCCATCCTCTCGGTGGTGTGGAGCCGCATGCTGCTCACCCGAGTGCCTCGCAAACAGCTCCTGCCAAGGAAAGAAGGTGGAGTCCAGCATACCGGGGTGAGAAAATCTGCCTTCCCCTCCCCACGCACCCCCCCACCCCGTCCCCCCATTCCCCCATCCCACTGGCGCCCCCGCCCCCACCCTGCCGAGTGGCCGCCGCGACGCGAGGGGACCCCCCCGCCCCCCATGCCCCAACCACCCTCCATGCCCCATCCCCCCGAGCCCCCCCACCCGCTCGACCCCCAACCGGGCCCCGCACCCCCTCTGTGCCCCCCCCAGACCCCCGCCACGCCAAAACCTTCACAGTCGCCCCCATCGCAGCTCCCCACCCCCCCACCACCCCGACGCCCCACGGCGCCCCCCTTCGCCCCCGCCCCTCCCGCTCGCCATGCCACCCCTGTCCGCGACACCCCACACCCCCCCTGTCCCCGCATCACCCTCCCCACTGCGGGAACCCCACTCAGGCCCCGACAGCCCCCACCCTCCTCCGCCTCCGACGAGCTCCAATCCAGCTCCGTGTCCGCCCCCCCCTCCACATCAGTCTCCTCAATTAACAAGGGTGAGACCGTCCCCCCTGCATCCCCCTCCCGTCCTGCCTCCCCCTCCTGTCCTGCCTGCAAAACTCTCTGCCTACCCTGGGGCATCCCCCCGGGTCTCTCGCCCCCCCGGACTCCCCTGCACCACCCTCTGCCCCCTGCCTACCCACTGTCTCTTCGACCCTCGGCCCGGCCTGCTCCTCGAGGCCCGCCCCCCCCCCTGCCCTCCTGCCCCCGCGTCCGGCAGTGCATCAGCCCCATCCCCCACCGCACTCCTTCCCTCCCGCCCCTCCACAAATGTCAGCGCCTTCTTCTGTCCTCACCGCCCAGCCCTCGCGGCCCCTCTCTTCGGCGCCTTCCGCGGCGCCGCCTTCCCGCCTCCACCCTCGGCCTTTGCTCCTCCGCTCCCCCTCCCGCCCCCCCTCCCACCTCTCCGAGCGGTCGCGACCGCGGCGGCTCACACGCCCATACGGCTGCTGCGGCGCCGTTGGCAGCGCGCCGCGGCGGCCTCACCTGCAATTCTGGCCGGATGATATCTAGTCGGCCCGCCTCCCCTAGGAGTCGCAATGCTTCCGCCACTCTGGGGTCTCGATCCGCCGCCATCCCGACCCACGCAGTTCCGCCAACACAATATCACCTCCGCCAAACGTCCTCCGCTCACGCCGCCTGACACCTGTAGTCCACGCCCTCCCACGCGCGTTCCAGGCCCAAATTGACAACGAGCTAAAGCCACCACCCCGGCTGCCGTGTCACTGCACCTGAAATGGTGCCTGACCTACAAAATGTCCGGTTTTATGTAAAACCGCCCAATGGAACCAAAAAGGAGCCCAACCAGCCCAACGCAACCAAAACTACGGGAGCCCCCAGTGCTCACCTCTCCCCTCCCCCCCGCTGCCCCAAATTCCCCCGGGTGGGCAGGCCTCCCGCTCGTCGGCTGCCCCCCCAAATCCCCATAGTCAGTGGCGTTTAGCCCAGGCACAAATCAAGAAGTTAACCGACGGACGAGGACAGTCTTTAGGGACAGAGAAACGAAAATAAAAATACTGTCACACAGATCAACCCTCGAAACTTGGGGCATCCAAATATTCGACCACCCAACCATTAGATATCCAGAAGTGTTTTTCCAATTGGGCCAAAGAAAATCAGCCAAATACCCTGCAACTGACTGCCCGTCTCAGTCAAGATCTATCCTTATATATGCTAAAGGAGCTGAGCTTGTAGGCACACTTTCAGGGGATTTCAATATCTAGAAGATTCGCTAATCTAAATCCTGCAAAGCCGCTCAGAAGCAGGAATAAACAACCATAAAGGGAACTCCCAAATGGACAACCATCAATATCCACAAGACAAAGCCACTTAGGCTGCACCGTGTGCCGGAAATGCAAACTAGAACCAGGGTTCACAGTGTGCTCTTGGAATATCAACCCCCCGCCCCAGCTAGGCGACCAACTAACAGGCCCGCCTGACGCTCCTTCTTTCCCATCAATTATGTACACTGAGGGGCAGATTTACAATAACTGGTGCATCCCTGCATATCAGCAGGGATGCACCAGTTATTGTGCGTCAGGGCTCCGCCACCATGGATGCGTTGCATTTACAATGCAGCGTACCATGGGGCAAAAATGGACAGATGCATGACGCATATGTGCCGTAAAGGCAGCGCATTGCTGGAGTTGCGTCCCAAGCGTGACGCAGCTCCAGCAGGCCTCCGGGGTGCCCTATATGTACAATGCTGCGTCAATCCTTACACCCTCTTCAAGCAGGCGCTGGGTTTTGACGCAGCATGGGCTTAAAAGTGACTGAGTGAAATCTTGTAGATTTCACTCAGCCACTTTTAGGAGGCGTTCTTGCGCCGGAACACCGCTCCCTGCGCCGGAGCGCCTTCTTCTGGCGCAGGGCTTTACAATGTGACGCATCTCCCGGATGCGTCATGTTGTAAATACCCCGCACCATGAAGCGTCTTTTGCACCACCGCTGCATCACAAAAGTGACACAACGGTGGTGTAAAAGAGGCGCAAGGGGCTTGTAAATCTGCCCCCAAGACCTTTTGTGGTGATAGAACGGCTGCAGTTTATTCACATCATAAATTAGCACACACTTGTCATGTAGGCATTGGTCATCAACATGCAAATTCTACAACAAAGACATTTTCATTACAGGTTAACCAGTGTACATCCTATACTTATTGTATATTAATAACTGTAGCTTGCCTAATCCTGCAATGCATCATTCTCCCTGTCAAGATGTCTCATCAAGGTTTCCATGAATCAATTTCAAATGCAGCGACAGCTGTACTTCTGCCACTTATTTGGTAGAGCAGGTTGCAGCTTTGAGGCTTCAACTTGCTACCGACTGTGTGGTGCTCATGGCTCTGTGGCCATGCCTGGGCTGCAAGTAAATGTATATGTAAATGTGTTGTATTTGTATAGCGCGAACAGTAACCCGTAAGCATCCCGGCGCTTGTACTCCTACCACAAGGGAACCCCTCCTGGCTTTTCCTTGTGAGGTGTCCACTCCTGGGCATCCCATGGTGAAACCAGGCATCCCTTGTGTATCGGGGGCCGTTGTGGAGACTAAGCAAGCTATTGCCCAGAGTTGCAGCATGGGGCCCATGCTTAGATTTGGCACTGAGGCGAGAATATCCGGTCAGAGGAATTTAAGCCCGATCCCGCCTAGGCGGGAATTGAACCTTGGTCCCTGGCCAGCGCTCTGCATCAAGGTCTGCCGCTCTAACCATTGAGCACACACGCAAGTGCTGTGTCCGCCCAGCGCTGACTATTTCTTACCTGTTTGTCTGCCCTAAAGAGTCCCAGCCGTTAGGCATCTGATGCAGCGCTACTCCAGAAATAATTTCTAAAACTATGTCACCTTTCCCTGAAGCACAAAATCATACATATACTCATCAGTGGGGCCCATAACACTGTGAGTTACTCACAAAGAACTTCCATCCTACTTCATGAATCAGTGAAATTCAAAGGAGAGGTGCTGTATCATAGAGGAGTGTGTAAACTTAAAACTGAATATTTATACTATATACACCTGAAGTTTAAATGAGTTTACCATGGTTTTATTAACAATACATTTATTTAGACATACCACCATTATGGTCGACGAATCTGCTAGTAAAAAATTAGGTGTAGGAAAATACAAGACCAGCTTAATTCGCCATTTATTTAATTTTTATTAAAAGCAAAATTTAGCATGTCTAACAGTTTATTCACTTTATTTATTTCTTTATTCAAAGTAACTTTTTAAAAGGAAATTTTTATTTCAAAGAGTCATTTTCGTTTATTTTAAAGATTCAGAAATAGACATTATTATTTAGATTTCAGAACACAAATATTAGGAAAGAGAGATAGTTCCCAAAATTCATTTTCTCCTCACTTCCCTAACTAATAACCTCATCTAAAGATTAGTTCTCATTCAAAGAAATAAAAAATTTATTCAAGAAAATCTTACATCTCATATATATACATATAAAGTCAAATCATGACTTTATATACCTTTTTCACTAACTTTATCTATCTACAAAAGTAACTATCAGCACAAACTCGGATTCTGATTGGACAGATTTGGGATGGATGAGCATCACCTCATCATTCTAACATTCACTTTCCGTTGTGTCAGCTGAATTTTAAAGAGTCCTTTGTTTAAGAAAGTCTTTGGCCTAGTCACATCCTCATCTAGCAACTCCATGAACTTTTCCCACATTCAGTAACTCAAACGTCCATTCTTTTGGGCAGTCATCAGGACTTCCAGGGCATGTTGGACTTGAACTGGTTTCGTTCATGCACAAGCAGCTTGCATTCAAACTCGGACTTGGGCTGCGCATGCTCAGTTCATCTTCTATTCACAGTCAACAGAGCAGCCATGTTTTCACTAGGCCTCACAGGCCAAAATGGGAACTATCATAGAAACAAACACAAATAAATATTATACATTAAGCCCTTCTGTTTACCTCCCCCATACTAAGTTTTCCTTGTTAGTTACTGCCTAGCAAACAAGCAACATATAAGCAATTTATACTCACTTAGGCTTCGGTTTCTGCCACAAATACATGAACAAAAAGCACATTTATGCCACTTTTGTGTATTTAGAAGCTTTTGCGTTATTTCACATCACGACAACAACATTAATTAGTTAGTTAAATGTTTGCCATACAAGCGGATTAGTATTCCCACGTGTATTTATGTGTGCATTCTATACTATGTTGATTAGTGTTTTTCACACTATGCAATTAATAAAAATTACAGTTATGAGGAAATGAATTCACGAGGGGTATACAAAATTTTGTTTTTCCACCTCGCTCCAACAACTCCCTCCTTTGGTGAACTTATCACCAAATATCTCCCAAAATTTTTCAAATTTTTCATTAAAACATGTTTCGAGTTCTTTAGATTAGTATGATTTGCACTTTAGTATCCTTTTTTCTGGTTTCTTTAAAGACCTTGTCTTGAAATTCCTCCATTTCTATATCACAGTTTTCTCTTTCTCACTTTTCTTTAATTACTTTCTTTATTGACTTTCTAACATTCCTTCTTCTTCTATATATACAACATAATCTTATCATCAAAAACACTAATACTATTATTGTTACTGAAATTAGTATCTTACCTACAATTGAACCACCTATTTCTTGAAACCAATGTTTTATTGCTGAAAGACTTTTACCAAGTCATTCAAGAACACCCTCAACCTTCAGTGGTTCAATTTCCTTTTGCAACTCTGTAATGTTTGTAATGTACTTTTCAATGTTTTGACTTGTGTCTGGAATAAAGGTGCAACAGTGCTGTACCTTCAAAATTCCACAAACTCCCCCTTCCTTTGCCAATATTATATCAAGAGCAAGACGATTTTGCATCACCATAGCTCTCATAGCAACCATTTCAGTATTTACTATTAAAAATCCACCTGCTGTGTCTGTTGACAAATGATCTACTATCGTTGATAATCTTCGAATTCGGTTTGCATTAAAAGATATTCCCACTGCTGGTATCAGTGCCCCAAAAATATCACCTATTATTTCTATTACACTCTCTCTCTTTCAACGACTTAAAGGTTTACCTATCTCATGTATTTCATTTGTACCCGTATCTACATGAAAGATTTTTGGAAAGACCAGACCCACGTACCATGTCCCGTACCAATGGTCTGGTAATCTATAGTAAGCTTTGTTCCCACAGAGAAAATATATTCCAGGGAAAACTGGATCTTTTCACCCTTTAAATCCCCAAACCCCTAGAATTCTATAGTTGTCTTTACATTGACTCGCTCCCAAAAAATAATTGTCATACACAGTGTTGTCTCTTCTTATACAGAATTTCCCTAACAATGAAGTATATATATTTATAGCCACATTCACATTTCTATCATCTATATTTTCATCTTCAAATGTCCAATTTTTGGATTTCTCATGCTTTACTTTTTCACTACGTTTATAAGCAATTCTTCTCTCTTCAACCATATCTAGAAATGCTTTCTCCTCAACTCTCATTTTACATGTCAAATTATTTTTGAAGGTGTAATCATGGCTCAATTCATCTATTTCCAAAAATAATTCTCCCATTACTTTGGCGGGCTTCATTTTATTCAGGGCATTAACAATTTTTAACTTAGCGAAAACATCATCTGAATTTGAATAGTGATATTCTAACTTTCCTTTTTGATAAAACAAGCTTGCAATCACACTGCACATAACACAATATGTAAGTGGAAGATGGTGATATGTCATCCCTTCTGAAACAGATGCAGGTAATTTTACACAAACATAACAGTCACTGGCATCCATAGTTTTAACATATTCAAACAACAATCTTGAACATGTGTTTTGGTATAATTGCTAATGGACCTATCCTGATGCATTTCTGGTCTATATACATACTGTTTATTAGGCTTTGATTCCACACTTTGTCCGCTTGAACTCACATTACGTTTTAACTTCACTAAGTTAGCCCAAAAAGGAATGACAATAGCTAAGATTATCCATATCAATATTAGTAATCCTGTACATATAAACATGATCTACATAATTTTCTAAATATAGAGCATTTCGTTTTATGATCACTATTAGCCATTTGTTTTTTCAGCAATCTACTTTACAATTCTTTCACCTTTATTACTTATAGGCTTTCACCTTTAACTTACAATGTCCTTCTTATCAGGATTTCAGGTTTTGTCTTTCACCTTACACCTTCAAGCAATTGTCACTTTTCACTGTGATCCAGTCTATTACTCACTTTTCTCATTTGACTTTTGGCAGCTTGAGTTCTCTTGGCTACTGTTTACTTCTTCAATAGGTGTTAGAACAATATAGGACCACTCATGTGATTTATACTTCTGATTTGATCTTCTCACTCTTTTTGGCCTTTGAACAACTTCTATTCTTTTCCCGAATGACTCCATTTGACTGGTTATTTCATTTACTTGATCTTCTAGTTTTCTCGCTTTGTTAACCAGTTTAGATCTCAGTCCATCAGTCCCTTTTAGACAATTATCTCCTTTACAAACTCTTTTTGTCTTAGGCTCCGTGGTGTCATGCTCATCTCTCCAAGCCCTTTTTCTTTAACTCTTTCTTAATGGAGTTTCATCTGCACTATCGTCAGTTTCACTTTCAGTCTCTTCAACAGTTTTATTTATGTCAAACTTTATAATGTCTTTTTCTTTTTCACGATTAGTTTTTTTTTTGACAGTTCTTTCACTCTGTTAGGAACCTCTCCATAGCTGGTACTTGGAACCTCATCCTTATCGTGAGTTACTTCCTCTTTTCCAGTGTCAGGATTCTCGCTCCTGCTTTCAGAGCTTTCAGACTGTTCTTCAGTATTTTTTTGACCACCAGTTTTATCGTCACCTTGCTCAGTGTTCTTACTGGTGTCAGTCTCTACCAATGCCCGATCTTCAGATTGATCTTCAGAATTCGGTATTTCAACAGTTTCTCCTTCTCCTTTAGACGCAGAGTTAGCATCTGATACTGACAGATGTTGACATTCTTGTCGAGCTTCAGTATCTGGATTTCTCTCTGGTTCACCTTCAGAGTCAGAGTCAGTTGTGCTTTCACCTTCCTCGTTTGGATTCTCAGGTTGAGGCACACGGATGGTGTGGCTTGCATGCACCAACCTCTTCACTACGGCACATTTAACTGCAGTGGTGCTAACCAATATGACTTGTCTTGGTCTCTGCCAACGAGGCACCAAACAGTTTCTCCTGCGATGCACTTTTATCCGAACCCAATCTCCAGGAACTAGATCATGAGCTGGATTTTTCTCTTTCGTGTTTGATTCAGTTCCCACCTGATGGAACACAGAAGTCACCACGTCAGACAGGTTTTCTCAGTAATCCAGTATGATGTCATCATTAATGGTTAACAGTTTATTAACTGGTACAAATGCTTGTCGCATCACCCTGCCCATTAGAATCTCATGTGGACTTAATCCAGTTTTTCTGTCAGGTATGCTCCTCAAGGTCATCAAAACAAGTGGTAAGGCATCTGGCCACTTTAGTCCTGTTGCCAAACACATTTTTGCAATTCAGTTTTTTATTGTTCCATTAACTTGTTCAACCACTCCTGAAGCCTCAGGTCTGTAAGCACAATGCAGTCTCTGACAGATGTACAGTGCTTCACAGATCATTTGCATAAACTTATTCTGAAAATGGGTTCCACGATCAGTTTCGATCATCACTGGAAATCCAAATCTTGGTATTATCTCACGTAAAAGCAATTTTGCAACAGTTAACCCATCATTTATCCTCGTGGGGAAAGCCTCTACCTATTGAGAGAACAAACAAATGATCACTAAAACATATCTGAATCGGTTACATGGTGGAAGTTCAATAAAAATCCATTTGCATTTGTGTGAATGGACCTCCCTCCCGTCCTATGGTTCCCAAACTCACAATTGTTTTTCTGTTTGGATTAAATTGCTAACATACCAGACATCTCTGGCATAAGCTTTCAGCAACCATCCTGAACTTAGGATTGTACCACGTATGTCCAAATAGACGAAGCATGGCATCTCTTCCAACATGAGCTTGCCCATGATACATTCGGGCCATGTTTGAAATCATGCTATCGGGCATTACTGGTCTTTCATCTTTGTACACCAAAATTTCATCTTCCTCTCTTTGCCTGCATCCTGCCTTTAACCAGACATTTTTCTCTTCCTCATCAGCTTCTTCCTGCATTTGCCTCACTTCCTGCCAAGTCTCAACTACTGTTGTTAGCATTAAAGAACTTGAAACATGCTTCTTTTCCCTGTCCCGATTGATGGATGCAAGATTTTTAGCACAGTACTTTGCATTTGAGTCTTCATACCTGTTACCTCGGGTGATATAATCATCCCACTTCTTGTGAGCCGCACACTTCACCACAGCAATTTTGTTAGGCAATTGAATTGCATCTATCAACATTCTCACAAACTCGGCATTACGTATTGGTGACCCTGCAGAAGTCAAATAACCTCTTTGGGACCACAGTTGTCCATAATCATGGACAACTCCGAATACATACTGGCTGTCAGTCACTATGGTAACCTTAATTTCCTTTCCCGGTTCACATGCTCGAATCAAAGCAATCAAGTCTGCTACCTGAGCAGAACAAATTCCTTTCAGACAAGATGCTTCCAATACATCTGCCACTGTGCAAACTGCATATGCTGCACTCAGAACACCTTCATTTGTTCTCAGACACGAACCATCAACAAACATCACGTAATCTGATTCAGGTAATGGCTCATCTCTCATGTCTGGTCTTTGTTTGGTACAGTATTCAAGAACATCTAAGCATTTGTGACCAATCTCATTCCTTACTTCAGTTTCCATGTTATCAGATAATAACGTAGAAGGATTGACATTTACACATCTGGAGATTGTCACATTTTTTGCTCCCAGGATTACCTTTTTGTATTTTGTCATCCTATTGTTGGATAGATACTGAGTTTTTGTCCTAGTGAGGAGAACCTCCACAGAATGAGGTACATACACTCTCACAGGAAACCCATCACTATTCCTTCATTTGTTCTATACTTACGCTTGTATCTGCTACTGCTTTTAGACAACCTGGCAATGCCTTTGCAACTGGGTCCAAAACAACAGAGAAATATGCAATCGGCTTTCTCAGTTTTCCATGTCTTTGAATTACCACTGACAATTCACATCTTTCTCGGTCACTGCAGTACAGTTCAAACTCTTTTTTGTGGTCAGGCATCCCTAAAGCTGGTGCTTCACACAGGCTTGTTTTAAGCTGTTTGAATGCTTCCATCTCAGTTTTGGTCAGAACTATAGGGTCTCTGATATCTGCTCTGGTTAGTCTCTGTAATGGTTTTGCTCTCAGTGAAAATCCGCTAATCCATTGTCTACAGTAACCTACAATTCCTAGGAACATTCTTACTTGTCTTTGGGTCTTTGGTGGCAGCATTCCTTGTACCATTTTAATTCTTTCTGCAGTGACTTGTCTGATTCCTTTGGCAATCCTATGACCTAAGTATTGCACTTCTTTCTGAGAAAATTGTAATTTAGATGGAGACACTTTATGTCCCTCTTCTGTCAAATAATTCAGCAATGCAATAGTATCTGTTACACATGCATCTTTTGTCTTCGATGCCACAAGGAGATCATCAATGTATTGAACCAATACAGACTCTCCAGGCATGCTCAAACTTTCTAGTGATTTCTTTAGCAACTGATTAAAGATAGATGGACTTTCAATGTACCCTTGAGGAATTCGGCACCATGCCAGAATACGTTCTTCGAACCGGAACACAAAAATTGGCTGGCTTTCTGGGTGCAATGGAACTGTAAAGAACGCATTACACAGATCGATCACAGTGTACCATTCTGCAACGTGGGGAATTTGATATAAAATTACTGCTGGATTTGGTACAATTGGACAACATGGGACAACTATTTTATTAACCTTTCTAAGGTCCTGTACAATCCTAAATGTTCCGTTTGGCTTTTTCAATCCCATTATCGGTGAATTACAAGGACTACTTTCTATCTCTCTCAGTATGCCTTGGTCAATCATTTTATTTATCACTGAAGTTATTCCTTCAATTATTTCTGCTGTCATTTTATATTGGGGAATGTTCGGGTAACTCACACCTTCTTTTATAGAGACTTTTACAGGATCCACGTCTTTTATTAATCCAATATCTTCTCCTGTGAAATCCCACACCTTTTCTTTCACTGCCTTTTTCAATTCGTCAGGTATCTTTTCTCGATCAAACACAGGAAACAATTTATTTTGTTCTGCCTCAATCATAAGCATGGATACAAAAGAGTTAGGTCCATTAGGTCCATACTTGGGCGTGGAGTAGGCTGGACCCTTTTTAAATGCAAAACACAAAATATGCCTAAACCACTCTTCTTTTTACCACAGACACGATTTTTGATGGACCAGAATAATTTATTATTAAACAACACCATCCATAAAAAAGCAATTATTAAACACCAAAAACCATACCAAAATTTCAATACAATTGATTTCAATAAATGAGAGACAAATTTAAAAAAAGGGGGGCAAAATGGGGAATACAGTCAAATTTATGAAACTATTCAATACTATCTAAGCTAACTAATGATGTTTAATAGCTATTGTGAACAAATTATTCCTCCAAGTGTGCCATGCCTGCCGACGCGTTTCGAAACCAGGAAACCAGTTCCTGGAATCTCATCAGGGCCTTTTTTCTTTATGTCTGTATGATGTAAAGAAAACAATAAAGTTTTATTTGCAAAATTCAATATTTGGCTCCATTCGAATTACACAAATAACCTTTGAAATTTCTCTGACTTCGGCTACATACTTTCCTAGTTTCGAAACGCGACGGCAGGCATGGCACACTTGGAGGAATAATTTGTTCACACTAGCTATTAAAAATCATTAGTTAGCTTAGATAGTATCGAATAGTTTCATCAATTTGACTGTATTCCCCATTATATGGATGATGTTGTTTGATTTATTGTTTAGATGTATTGTTTTCATTTTGTTTGTAAATTGTTATGTATAGTATTGTAAATATATGTACAGTTGGTCCTTTTTTGCAAATCAATGTGTAAAAAACTTTAAAAGAAAGTGAATGGTATGAAAAACGAATACCAGGTCAGAATTTAATAATACATTATTCTGGTCCTTCAAAAATTGTGTCTGTGGTAAAAAGAAGAGTGGTTTAGGCATATTTTGTGTTTTGCATCAATCAGAAGCATGGTCATTTTATACAGGCTATCTTCATCTTGAGTTTGCAATTCTATGCCATCTGGTGAACAGTATATGGCACAGTTCATTTTACACAAGATATCTCGTCCTAACAGATTTACGGGACTACTATCACACACCACAAATCGATGCATGTCTTTGAAATTTCCAATCTCTACTTCGACTGGTTGTGTTAAAGAGGTTTTAATCTGTCTATTAGCTACACCTACAACTTGTATGTGGTCTCCTGAGAGAGGAGGATTTTGGACTTCCCCTGATCTAACAGTAGAAGGGGTAGCACCAGTGTCCACTAGGAAAGTTATTTCTACATCATTCACTTTTCCGTTTACAAATGGACCAGACTGATCTACCTCAAGAATGGCTCCAAGCATGCATTCTTCTCCCTCTCTCAGGTACCATCAGAAACTTTCATCCGACTCACTCCCACCTTCCTCTTGCAACCAATACTGGGAACTCACATTCACTCTAGGCAATATGTGTACCTGCTCACCTCTGCTGAATCCTGTCTCTGCACTGTATCTCTGTTGATTTACACTGTGAGGAAGGGGCAGTTGTGGCACCTGACTTTGCTGAGTAACTATCTGCTGCTGTTACGGTTGCTGCTGAATTACCTCATGCTGCACCTGCGGATTCAATGATGGATTTTCGGGATTAACTCTTGGTGGATACTTACACTCTTTTCTCCAATGCCCTAATCTGCCGCAATTATGACAAGGAAACTTTTTCTTGAGCTCTTCTATATTCGCTATCAATTTCATTTTGTTGAAATTTCCTTTCAAGTCTCTCTGACTTGCATCTTTTTTTTCTCCAATTTTGCTACTTGGTGTTCTGCTACTTTCACTTGTGCCCACATAGCTTTTTCTTTTAGCTTCTTTGGTTTGGCATCAATTAATTCACTACAATATTTGGCTTTTCTTACAAAATCATCTACAGTACTCGACTGCCACCCTATCACACTATGCCTGATCATGTCTCCGATATCTGGCCTTAATCCATATTCGAATCGATATATAAAATTACTCATGTCTTTTTCGCTCAACTCTTCATATCCAATTTATTGTTTAAATACCAACACAAATCTTTCTTAGAATGAATGTACAGATTCTTTCGGTTCTTGTGTAGTTCTGTCTACTTTGACCCAATCTGTCTCTTCTGGTGGAATTTTATTCCTCAGAAATACTATCACTTGTTCGTATTTGCGCTTAACTTCAGGAGAAGGAGCACCTGTTACTTTATCACGAGGATATTCTTCTCTCAGCCAATTTACAGATATTTTACATTTAGTCCATAAGTCTGCTTGTACAACTATGTCAAATAATCCATCCAGATCAACAAATAGTACTTTTGAAACTTTCACAAATTGATCTACCTGTCCATACCATTCTACTGGTCTTCTCTCAATCTGGGGAAATCATTTGTAAATGATAGTATATCCTGTCTACTCCAAGGAACATGCACATATCCTCCTCCCGGTATTTCTCTCATAGGAAATTCATTTACTGCTGTTTCTTTTTCTCTGACTGGGAACACTAATGTAGATTTATCACTAGCCTCTTCTTTCTTCTTTGCCCATTTCACTCTCCACTTATTAACTTCCCATCATTTCCGTAACAGCACAATCAATTCTTTTATTTGAGTTATCCTTCCGGCAGTATTCATATTTTCAATGTCTTTTTCTGAAAAGTCTACTCTGTAGGATTTCTGCAATGTTTTATTCTTTGTGAATTCTACTTCAAATTTATTTGCTAATCCTTCTAATTGATCATGTACAGAACTCGCTTTCCATTTTATACTTTTGCACATGAACATGAGTTCATCATCTTGGTATGTTTTTAATCTGTCTGTTCCAATTATTCCAATAATTAATTCTTCCATATCAACTTTTAATCTAGCCACATCTGGTACTTTTGGTTCATTCTCTTTTAATTTCAAAGTTTTAAGCCAATTACTTAATTCTTGTTCTGACGGTCCTATAGGAGTCTGTGTTAAATCTATTTTTCAATACTCTTTTCAGGTGGAGCTGAATCCGATTCTGCTCCGGTTGCATATTTATAGGGTAAACTCTGATTAAAAGTTAAGTCAGGCGAATTTACATGACTTGCTCGTCTGATTTCTGACAAGTATGGATAAACATTTTCTTTTACATTTTGCAAACTTTGCTGTAAAGGGATTGTAAAACTTGGCTCTTTTATTCTTTGGTTTTCAAACACTGGGATTACAGGTCCTATCGTTACTGGGACTGTTACTGCTTCTACATTTTTCGTAAGCTATTGCATCTTTTCTGTCAATTCATTTGTAGATCGTATATATGCAGTACTTGTTTGTTCCTCAACTCGTTTTTCTACTCTATCTATACTTCCTCTTTCAGTATTCTGTTTGGGAGTACCAGTAAGTCTTGTTTCTGTCATTGAGGCATTCGGATTATATCTCACTTCTAGTCTTTCTGGCATATCTCTAAAATTTGAGGATTGCCTTGGTGTTTCAATAATTCTTCCCTCTACTGCTGGAGCATTAGATGTAGTCCATAAAGAACCTGGTTGATATGGTGGCGGTCTCCTGTTTAATATTTCTTCTAGTACAGCATCCTCTGATTCACTATCACCATAACCTTCTTTCCCTGTTTCCTAATTTTTCCTCTTTTCCGTACATTTCCGCCCTTCATATTCATCCACTTATCTAACTGGATACATGTCAGCATTTCTCCATCTGTGCATTCTACTCTCATGTGTCTCTCCCCATAATCCACGCAATCTACCTCTTGGTCTGATATGTTTTTCCAATCTTTCTTGTTCCATTTCATGCATCTCATCTTCCCATTCAACTAAAGCTTCAAATTGAGTCGGTCTAGGTCTCGGCTCAAGTTTCATCATCCTTTCTCTCACATTTCGTAAAACTGCCAAAATGAAAGATCCGACTTCTGAAAAGGCTAACCCACCATCATTTCTGGTATACCTTGCCCAATTCTCTAACCAAACACATGTATGGTAACCATATTTTGACAACATATAGGAAGCAGGCGTTTTCGGCAGAGGAAGTAATTTTCCCTCTCTTGTTACTATCGCCTTATCCTTCACAAACACATTTTTCAATTTCTTAAACCATGAAGGTTTCTTCTTTTCCTCTTCGTAATAGTAATCAGTTTTTCTGTAATTTCCCTGTTTTTCAAAAGATCGCGTTCTCTTCTGTTGCTGTTCCGTAACACCAACCTATCACAGCATGGTTTACAGTAGCGTACCAATTAGAACAACATACGTCTCCTTAGTGCTTAACCAATAGTTTCGCTGCTTTTCTGTGATGCACCAATCAGCCCTGTATTTGAAGGCTAGGATTTTATAGACTGTCCTCGCTATATATTTACCCTTTCACACATAGGTTCCCTATACTTGTCATATGCGATGACACCACTTGTGATATACGACGATACCACTGCAGTATACGACAATACTACTTTTTGAAACAGACTATGCGATGTGCGACTTCACTTGCCACACTTCCTTTGCCTGCAGACAGATTGACCAGCTTCACGCAATACTCTGAAGCCTTTTCAGGGCTACATATAACGTAATATGAACGCAACAGGTGTTAGTCATAATTCTGTACATCAAATCCCTTATATATTACTTTATACATAATCCTAGCTAATTCTATAGCAACCATCGCTCTGCTACCAAGCTTATTACTGATGCAGCGCTACTCCAGAAATAATTTCTAAAACCATGTCACCTTTCCCTGAAGTACAAAATCATACATATACTCATCAGTGGGGCTCATAACACTGTGAGTTACAAACAACTTCCATCCTACTTCATGATTCGGTGAAATTCAAAGGAGAGCTGCTATATCATAGCGGAGTGTCTAAACTTAAAATTGAATATTTATACTATTTACACCTGCAGTTTAAATGAGTCTACCATGGTTTTATTAACAATACATTTAGACACACCACCATATGGTCGACGAATCTGCTAGTAAAAAATTAGATGTAGGAAAATACAAGACCAGCTTAATTCTCCATTTATTAAATTTTTTTAAAGCAAAATTTAGCATGTCTAACAGTTTATTCGCTTTATTTAGTTCTTTATTCAAAGTAAATTTTTTAAAGGAAATTTTTATTTCAAAGAGTCATTTTAGTTTATTTTAAAGATTCAGAAATAGACATTATTATTTAGATTTCAGAACACAAATATTAGGAAAGACAGATAGTTCCCAAAATTAATTTTCTCCTAACTTCCCTAACTAATAACCTCATCTAAAGCTTAGTTCTCATTCAAAGAAAAAAAACGTTTATTCAAGAAAATCTTACATCTCAGGAAAATCAGCATTCCGACAGCATCTAAGGAGGAAATCGAAGAGGTGTTTTTTCTTAAGGAAAATCATGACTTTATATACCTTTTTCACTAACTTTATCTATCTACAAAAGTAACTATCAACACAAACTCGGATTCTGATTGGACAGATTTGGGATGGATGAGCATCACCTCATCATTCTAACATTCACTTTCCGTTGTGTCAGCTGAACTTTAAAGAGTCCTTTGTTTAAGAAAGTCTTTGGCCTAGTTACATCTTTAACTAGCAACTCCATGAACTTTTCCCACGTTCAATAACTGAAATGTCCATTCTTTTTTGGCAGTCATCAGGACTTCCAGGGCATGTTGGCCTTGAACTGGTTTCGTTCATGCACAAGCAGCTCACATTCAAATTCGGACTTGGGCTGTGCATGCTCAGTTCGTCTTCTATTCACAGTCAACAGAGCAGCCATGTTTTCACTAGGCCACTTAGGCCAAAATGGGAACTATCATAGAAACAAACACAAATAAATATTAATTATGGCACTATAGCCCTTCTGTTTACCTCCCCCCATACTAAGTTTTCCTTGTTAGGTATTGCCTAGCAAACAAGCAACATATAAGCCATTTATACTCACTTATCCTTCGGTTTCTGCCACAAATACATGCACAAAAAGCACATTTATGCCGCTTTTGTTTATTTAGAAGCTTTTGCGTTATTTCACATCATGACAACAACATTAATTAGTTAGTTATATTTTTGCCATACAAGCAGATTAGTATTCCCATGTGTATTTATGTGTGCATTCTATACTATGTTGATTAGTGTTTTCCACACCAGGCAATTAATAAAAATTACAGTTATGGGGAAATGAATTCACGAGGGGTGTACAAAATTTTGTTTTTCCACCTCGCTCCATCACATCCCAAGGACCTTGTTCGGGCAATTGATCTTTTACTTCCTCATGTGAAGATACTTATTTTTAAAACTTGTGAAACCCTGCCCCCTCATCACACTGTGGCTGCGACGCCCACATTTTCTGGTGTTGGTGGGTGGGATCAATTTCTTCTGGCGACACAGCTGGGGACTGTTAGTCCCGGTCACCTTTTAAGCTGCACTTGTGACCACGCCACTCTTCTCGATTGGGCCCTTTAAATCCAAACGCCCTTGGCCACTCGCTCACCTTTTCCTTGGTGCACACTCACACCCTGCTGTTGCTGTGCCCTTTGTCTATAGCCGACGGGGGATTAGCCGACATCCCACTAGGGTCGGCTGCGCCTCTCGGTTGGAGGAAAGAGGGCTTATTACCATGCTCACAAGACCAGAAGTAACAAAGGACTTGCATCTTGTCTTTGATTGGAATTCAATTTACCAAAGCAAAGCTTGATACTAAAAGCATGCTTCTTGAAATACGTCTTGAAAGTGAATACAGTGAGTGGCTCATTAAAAAGTGCAATTTGGCAAATCATTTCCGACGAAAAAGTAATTTGGCATAAATATTTGAGATCCTCAATTGAAATCTTGAAGGCAAAGGATCTACAGGAAAGCTCCCTTCCACCCAAAATAATAGGTAGAAGTTTGAACAAACAGGCAAGATTAATTTCTAAAGAACTGGACATTGAAGCCATTAACAATCTGGCTTTATAAGTGCTGCTCCACTTTAATACAAACCGGGTAGTATCATAAAGTTCTTGGACTATCCGCAAAAACACTATCTGAAAAAGCATTTACTACAGATACAGAGTGGCATAATTCCTCTTAAAGAGTACCATTCGGCCCTATGACCTGAACAATGGATCAGGCGTTTAGGCTTAGTGGGGCTGCATCGAAGTTACATGAATTGTATTTGCAATCCTATATTAGTTCACTGACATTGCTAGTTGCGCATATGTATTTTTTCCATCTCCATATAAGACCATGCAGGGAAGCATTCACAGCTTGTCCATCCCAGCAATTGCCCCAGATCTCAGACCAATTCATGAAATGTAAGCAACATGTAGTAAAGTTTTAGGAGGCTGTCTCAGATTAATGTATGTTAATCTTATTACAACAAGGGTTTTTCTGGATCAACCAATTATATTTTAGTAACATTTCGGAACTCAACTAGGAGCAAGTTGAAATAATGATCAGAATAGATCATTACAGATGACATTTTTAGGGATCTACAGGTTTTGAGTAAGACCAATGAAAACATTACATATTATTACTCGGACAGGAAATAGTTCAAGCTAGTCCCCATGTAGCAGTTGAAGTACTAAGAAAGTGTGGCAATCTAGCATTCTGTGGCCCTTTAACCACCAGGATTTTGTTGCTGTTAGCTGGTGGTTCTGAGACCGGGGAGTAATGAGTTCCACTGAACTGTATGATAGAAACATATTCCCAGAGCCCTACCACTTTATAGGGCACATATAGGGCGCACATGACAACTGACTTACCTCTCAGATCATTAATGGCATTGACATCAGGACAGTGGCAGAAATGTTTCTCAATTCATGTGTAAAAGCTCTCACGTTTAATACATCCTTCTACAATGAAGATCTGTAATCTGATGTACTAAGATGAAATGCATAGAAATACCTTTTTTGAATTGTGAAGCCACCTTTTCATACTCTAATATGTTTGTTGCTCAATTTGCAGGCCATATATCTTCATGGATCGGCTCTTGTATGGGCTCTTGGAGCCAGAGCCGATCTTTTGGCTAGGCTCTCCAGGTTAATTCATTTGTGCTTTTCTTTCAGACCCACCGAGCTTCTTCAAGTCCTGAGAGATTGCCAAGCACCGCCAAATGAATTAGCCATGATTGAGAAATGTCACAAACTCATTGTGTCTGTGTGCCAGTTTTTATCTAATTTGTGAACTTTCACTTGATTTCAGCAAGTTTTTCTACCTAGTTTGACTTCAGTCACTCCATTCATTTCTGTGGCAGAAAGGGGTGGAAGAATGTGTTCTGAATATTGTTAGAAAGTCATCATTTTTGTCCTGATCAGCCTCATTGTTTCATTGAGACTGGTGGTATCTGACTCTGACTGTGTGCTGGGCTCTGCTTACCAGATCCAAGGCCAGTGCTCTGAGTATAATGTATATGGTAATTAGGCTTAATTACAATTGGCACTGACAGCCTAGCTGTAAGTTCTTAGTGTATAATAGGACATGTAGGTTTAGAGGCCCAGTAAACCTATTGCATGTAAGTGTGCACTTCTGTGGTGCATCATTTTAAAAGCCAGCCCTGCCTTGCAGGCTGCCTTTAAAGTAGAATTATAAGCACATTTGACTAGGGAATTAAAGGTACTACTAAAGTAGTAACTTACCTTATTTTTATATACCAGTCACCCACTATGGTCTCCCTTAGATGCCATAGGGGTAGGATGCCTTTTAACTATAAGGAGGCATCATTATAAAACCATGTCCCTGATGAGGGAAAATAAGGAATACTTATTGATAGAAAGAAACTAAAGGTATATTTCAAGGAGTAAAATGATAAATCCAACAACGTGCCACTGTTAGAAGTAGAATAACTATTATAGACAATACGTTATAGAACGTTCTTTTCTATGTGCCAACACACAGTCTTCCAGCAGCCTTTCTCTGGTTGGCCAGCTTCTGCCAGTCTGGCCTTGCTGTCTTAATGAAGTGTGAAGGGGCCTGCCTTAAGACAAAGGACTTCCTGTGGAAGGAGAACTGCAAGCTGCCAATGCAAAAGGCAGGAAGTGGTTGGAGGGGCCAAACTGGCCGTTAAAGAGGCAATGGCTGTTTGGACAGGGCACAGCCACACCCACACAATTGGACAGGGCACAGCCTCACCCCCACACCCTTCACCCCCAGTCACACAAGACTACCTGTAATTAGGTTAGCAAAGGGGCTGAAAGATGAGTGTTTGAGAATCTTAGCCACCCCAGTATGTTGGCTTAGCCACATCTAACTCTTCGGGAGAGCCTTTCTTCATTTTGGATTTTGGGAGAATAGTGCTTTCTCAAGCAAGAATATGCCACTCTTTGGAGGAAGTGGTCATACCCGAGGGTGGCACTGTGTACCCCATTGGTCAGGGGTGCCTCCTGCTTGACAACCAGGAACAATGGATAAAAAGGGAAGAGTTGCTTAGAAACTGAGCTCTACTGCCTGAAACAACAAGGAGAAGAAGGACTGCCCTGCTGTAACCCTGATCTTCACCCAAAGGGTTGCACTCTGAAAGACTGCACCTGCTGTACAATATGGCACACCCTAGGGACTTTGCCTGACTTCACAAGGATTAAGGAGTGGACTCTGAAAGCTGCAAGTTAACAGAGCCCACCTGCATCATCTCCACCAAGACGTCTTCATCCTGGATTGTGTCCAGTTGACTTTAAAGGATTTGACCCGGAGCGTTGTGCGAATTGTTGTCCCAACATCCTAAGGACCATCCCAGAGCTTTTAGACCCTTGGATTCATGTTTTGGAATCCTTGAACCCACAAGAGGAACTTCAGGAAGACGTTCAAGAAGTGTGAAGAAGGTTGGAGCCATGTTTGTAAAAAGCCCCACAAGTTCACCAGGTGCATTGTGAGAGTTGTAGACCCAAAGAAGCAAACCAGAGCATTCTGGAAGTAAGTGTAAAAAACACTTGACTTTGTTTCAGTCTGGTACAAAAGGGGGTGGTGATGGACGGAGCATCTGAACCAGTCAAACACTCACACCCAGTCAACAGAACTGGGTTTAATCCATCGCCGTTCTTTAGCCTACTCTGCCACCCTAGTTCAGACATGGCCATATGCAAATCGCTCTGATCCTGTGCCTCATGGGAACAGTCCAGCCCAAACTGATGGATTAAACCCAGATCTGTTGACTGGGTGTGAGTGTTTGATTGGTTCAGATGCTCCGTTCATCACCACCCCCTTTTGTACCGCTTTGTTTGCCATAAGTTGGCAGGGTATGCTCAGACATGAGTCCCTTGCTCACTTTGCCACTGGATTCAAGCAATCCTGGCTGAAGACGGCTTGAATTCCAGAAACCGGTCCTAGGAAGCTTGTTTCCGGTCCAGGGAAGGCATGGCTTGGCAGTTCGGACTGGACTGTTCCCATGAGGCACAGGGTCAGACTGATTTGCAGATGGCCATGTCTGAACTGGGGTGGCAGAGTGGGCTAAAGAACGGTGATGGATTAAACCCAGATCTGTTGACGGGGTGTGAGTGTTTGATTGGTTCAGATGCTCCGTCCATCACCACCCCCTTTTGTACTGCTTTGTTTCAGTCCAGCACAACCTTTTTTAACCCTTTGAGTGTTATTTGCTTCTAAGAGCTAGTTTTACTTTTAATCTTTAAACATTCAAATCTCTGGTACCCTACATTTGATTTTTGTGGTTTTGGTATATATTTGTTCATAAAAATGTAACCTATTTATTATATTAGTGTATTGTGTCTGACTTTATTTAATGTATTGATGTTTTTAAATGATTTACACACCTGTCTCCTAAGTAAGCCTGCCTGCTCACAGCCAGCCACCAAGGGTTGAGAAAGGGATTAATTTATAGAGACCTTAACTGGACCTTGTATTGTGATTGTGGTCTTATTACTAGGGTAGGTACTTACCTACACCTACTAATAAACCACCTTCCAACAAATATGAACTCTCCTACTCATCCATTGCTTGAACAAAATACAATTCTTTTACAAAATGGCTCACAGAAATCATTACTGGCAGAATAGTTCTCAAGACTTTCAACTACCAGAATCCCAACATTCTTGGTTTAGACAAATATATGAGTATTAAAGACATGTGACAGTATCTGAAGGTTACATATGTATGAATGAAGAAGAACATAACAATGCAAATCCAGTCAAAGTAATCCCTAAAAAGAAATCTTATTCAGGTTTAAGAATAAATGGAACAGCCCGTGTCACAGACCTTACAGTTAACTTAATTTTGAGTTGCATCCTTTTTCACTGTCAGGCATCAAATCTTCAAAATCTTGGATCATACAGGACATTATGGAATTTTAAAACCTTTTAAGCATCCATAAATGTCAATTACTACTTCCTGCCTTCCTGAAGAGACTGCCTGGTGGGATTTTCAGTGCAATGTGGGTGAACATAATGATTCAGCTGAAATATGTCACAATGCGCTAAGCACAAATAAATGGCTTTGTACAGTATGACCCGTAGGCAGAGTAAAAAGACTGTGATATCAAAATGGATATGAGCATGGAGACTGAAACAAAATGTCAGCACGTACATTCATCACATATTTCAGCACAGCACTAATTAGGTGGAGCACCAAGGGATCCAAGGGTGAGCTGAGAGGCTGGTTCAGAAAGCAGAGCAGACAGGCTCAGACATGAAGAGACAAGGCTAATTTCATTCTATGCCAACCCTAACAGCCGTAGCCAGACAGTGGTTGTGGTCAAATGGCCAGTCTCCAGACACAGAAGAAGAGAGTCACTGTAAAAAGAAGCACTGTTGCACAGGTGGATTGATTGACCAAGCTTCCTCTGATACTATTGTTTTATTTTGTATTTTCCTACAAATTAACATAGCTCTGGGGGCACTTAAGCACTTACCTACATGAGTAGCACGCTACACCATGTAGGGTGTGGTTAAGAAGGTGTTATCTTTGTTCTGAATTTATATTGAAAGTGTTTTCATATCATGCGTGATGACCACCAAGATGAAGTTATTGTGTTATAGGACACACAGCTAAGCAGTGTGGAGAATGTGGACAATGAAGTGTGAGAGCACTGATGATTGGTTTTCTTTAAGCTGGCAGCAGCAGGTCTCTTTGTGGTATTACTTATGGTCATACTCCACTTAGACGTTCCAGCACCAGGTTGTCCAATCTGAGATATATTGTTTAAATATCTGTGGTTCTGAGCAGGCATATTTGGAGATCTACTAGGATAGACTTTGTTACTCAAATCTGATTGCTCATTGTGAGTTGTAAAGAAGCTGGCATAATATGTAGCTAGTTGAGACCTGCAGTGGTGTACCAGATTATGGTCCTCCAATTGGCCGGCTGAACGTGACAGAGTTCTTCAGTTACTTCATGCCAGTTTTGTTGGCGATGGCTGGTTTATGAGATTTTACAGGACTGGATGTTATGGTATTACATTTATTAAGCACACAAATATCCAAATGTGTCTTGGAGCTGGTGGTCTGGAGTAAGCAAGGGCCTCTATGTATTAAATAACCAGGTTTTCAGGGCCTTTCCAAAAGCAGACAAGGTTGGAAGCGTTCAAATGGGAAAGGGAAAATCCTTCTAGAGTTTAGTGGCTGCCGCCCTAAAACTTCTGCCACACCAGCTAGTTTTGCTAAATCTGGGAGTTGCTATCAATTTTTCTCCTTCTTAGTGAAGATGACATTTGGGGGCATACCAATGTAGCAGGCGTCTCAAGTACTGAGGACCAGTACCATGAAGTGCCCTATAGGTAATGCAAGGGTTTTAAAAAGATGATACAGCTCTTAACTGGGAGCCAGTGAAACATTTGCAACTGTTTTCCGACTGATTGAAAGTTGGGAATTCCCAACAAGAGCCAAGCGGCCGCATTCTGAATCATTTGCAACTTATATAGTTGCTTCTCAGTCATACCAAGATAGAGCCTGTTGCAGTAGTCTAGTTTGGCAAGGATCACTGAAGTAACTGCTGTTGTTTTCTTGCTGTCTGCAGGAATAAAAGGTACAATTTTTTTGATTACCTTAAGTAGAAAAAAGCTAGATGAAGAGACAGCATTAACTTTTGCCTCAAAATGTAGTTTATTATCAATAATCACACCAAGGTTCTTTCCCTTGGCGGCTGGGATGGGTATGGTCCCAAGTTCATCTGGCTGCCAGCTCTGTGACCAGCTCAGCTTTCAGTTTTATCTGAATTCAATCTAAGACAATGTGAGCTCATCCAGCAGCTGACTGCCAACATACACTCCCTAAATCTTTGCATCAGTGGCAGATTACTTTAAAAAACAGACAAGACAATTTGTGTATCATCAGCATATGATGTTAATGCCAATCCGAAAGATCTGATAAGTATCGCTAAATCAGATACATAAATATTAAAACGAGTGGGACTCAAGGAAAATCCCTGTGGGACCCCACATATGGAAAGACAAAGGAAGGATAATCGTAGCTACCTAAGGCTACTGATTGTATTCTTCCAGACAGAAAGGAAGAAACTAATGTGAGAGCCTTGTCGGAAATGCCAAAAGAATTCAGAAGATTAAGTTGCAGATTGTGACCGACCGTGTCGAAGTCCGCCGGCAGGTTGAGCAGAATCAGAGCAGCAGTGCCACCTGCATCCAAACCTTCTATAATTTCGGCTGTGGGTTTAATTAGAGCAGATTCTGTACTGTGTTCTGCCCTAAAACAAAACTGGGTTTCGTCAAGACAGTTGTTATTGTACAAACAGAGAGTTATCTGTTCATTCATAACTTTTTCCACCAGTTTAGCTGGGAGAGGAAGACGTGTGAAATGGGTCTTTAATAATTTTGTTCAGTAGGAGCAAGTCTAGGGGGCATATTACCAAGCAATAGCGATAATTATCGTTATTGCTTGGTTAGAGATCAAAAATTATCGCCGAGCTACGGCGATTTTTATCGCAGATAAACCTTGGTACTACCAAGGTTTATCGTAAATGCGATAAAAATCTGCAATAATGCATGAATATTGCTGAAAAGTCAGCGATATTCATGCATTACCGAGCTAATGATCTTAGCCATGTTATCCACCTACCATTGGATAACATGGCTAAGAACTGCTCAGGGGCAGGTGTTAGCTTTTGGAGATATTCGCGCTTAGCGCGAATATCTCCAAAAGTTGGTAATAGGAGATAGCGATGTTAGCGATTGTTTCCAGTCGCTAACATCTTGGCACGCCCACTTTGCATGTCATTAGTGATAAATATCACTGACATGCAAAGCGGGGCCCAAGATGGTCGCTATCTCCTACTAGCTGTCGCTAACTGGTGTTAGCGACAGCTAGGTAATTGGGAGATAATTTTATCTCCACTTTCTTGGCTTTTAAAGCCAACAAAGCGGAGATAAACCCCCTTGATAATATGCCCTTAGGTTTTTTCAGCTGTGGCAAAATGGATGCTCTTGTCCAAATGGAGGGAAACACACCCTGTATGAACATGGAGTTAAAAATGGTGGTAAGATTAGGTCCCAAAATCTCACGGGCTTGCTTAAACATACTGGGGGGAGAGGGCCTTAGGGTGAACCTGATTTGCCCTGCTGAATAAGAGTTATGACCTTATCATTAGTAATTGGTTTACATTTATAGAAAGTCAAAACCTTAGAAGAGTCAGCATTGCCTGAGACGCACCCATCTTAGTGTGTCTTATCGTCAAAAGTGACACCTATTTGTTCCACTTTCTTCAAAAAATGTTGCACTAAACAATTGAAAGAAGCTTGTGAATGCTCAATTGTGTTGTTTTCTGTAGGTACAGACAATTTGGATATTAGTTGAAAAAGTTCCCTGGTGGAGTTTTTTGCCTCCTCAATTTGCTTAGCAAAGTAGAAGCGCTTTTCCGTCAGTATCAGGCTTTTGTATTCAGCCAGTAGGGATTTGTAGTTGGAGAGTCTGCTGATGTTATAGTTGACTCTCCAGCGTCTCTCATGTCGTCTACACTCTTGTTTCTTAGCTCTCAGGGTTTCAGAAAACCATGGAGCAGTTGATGGTTTTCTCATACATGAGTTTTTTTTATAAGGGGCTATGTTATCGACAACAAATGAGAGCTAGTTATTGAATTGGAATGAGGCTAATTCCACATCTTCTCTGAGTTTGTTTTGGGCACTAGAAAGTTGAGAGTTAAGCATATTGTCATCAACCTGTTTCCAGTTACGATAGTTCTTAGGATGATGGATAAGACCTGTGTATTATGTGGGTGTAAAAAGATTAGGAAGTATAAGGTAGCTATTATGCAGCCTGTATGAGCTACAATCGGCTACCAACCACTAAATGTTATGGTGTTAGTGTGGACCAGATGGGTTGTATATCAATTATCAATGCTATATCATGCTTAGGATAGCAATAGAGCAGCTCTTCATGATGTTAAATTATATAGAAAGTATTGGGCCAGATGTAGGTAAAATCTAATTTGCGAGTCCTTAATAGTGAATTTTACCAATTCGCTATTAAGGACTCGCAAAATTGAATGTAGGTAGGAATCGCTAAAATATTAGCGATTCCTTAATAATCCTTAATAACGAATCGCAAATTCATTCCTATGGGCTTGGAGGCCCATAGGAATGAATGGGAAGATATTCACTATTTGCGATTCGGTATTAAAGAATCGCAAACAGTGGGAGCTATTTCAACGGTGCCAGTGTGTCAAAAGGTCACCCTGTTGCACCCCTGAAATGTGTATATATGAATATGTGGCGCACATGCATGCCCTAAGGGCATGAATGTGTGCCAAATGTGCTTTTTTAAAGGAAATCGGTAATTACCACTAACTTGAAGTTGGTGGTAATTAGCGATTCCTTAAGGCTAAAGTGCACTTTTTTTGTGCCACTTACATTGCATTTAAGGAATCGCAATTTCTGATTCCTTAAATGCAAGAGAAAAATAAGGAATCGCTATTTTGCGATTCCTTATTTTGCTAGTAGGTTGAAACTCACCTACATTGCTCTCAGCCAAATACCGATCGCAAACGCTGAAATTCAGCGAATTTCAGCGTTAGCGATCGGTATTTGGCCACCTACATCTGGCTCATTGTGCAGCATAAGGTGGTCCATATTTGTGGGCTATAAACAATAGATTATATTTGAAGGTGTGATTAACAGTCTGGGTTCTCTCTCCGAGTTGTGGGATGATGTAATTATCTTTGAAATGGCTGTTTTTAACTCTCTTCCGAAGTGTATATTCTCCTCAATGATTCAAATCCATGGGCAGACTAGCCGTAGTGGACCCCAGGCATTTTCCCGGTAGGCTGGAGGGGGAGTGGGAGGTGGCTTTGGACTTTGGGGGCAGTTTTGCGGCAGAGCTGCAATATTGGGCCCTGCACCAAAAGCAGCAGCAGTGTTTCCCACCAGACGCCCACCCCCTCAGCCCTCACATGGCCCACACACCCTGCCGGTTTGACTTAATAGCCAGGGTTGGTTTGCGTTCCAAGTCCGGCCCAGTTCAAATCTTTCCTGGTAATAAGCTACAGAGCTTTGTGCCATGTACTGAGAAAGCAGTTCATCCTATGGATTTTTTATTGTAAGGGGGTGAGATGATCCATGGCGCAGACCTGGGTGGCAATGGACTGCTTTGTTCTGGTGGGGGGCGTTTTTGGTACAGGGGGGCAGATTTGCAGCAGTGCTGCAATATTGGTCCCTGTATCAAAAGCAACAGCAGTGTTTACCACCAGCCACCCCACAGCCCCCCACGTGGCCTCCCACCTTCTGCCGGTCTGACTTAATAGCTATGGTTGGCTTGCGTTCCCAGGCCGGCCCAGTTCAAATCTTCCCTGGTAATAAGCTACAGAGCTTTGCGGCGTGTACTGAGAAAGCAGTGCCTCTAATGGATTTCTTATTGTAAGGGGGTGTGATGATCCATGGTGCTGACCTGGAGGGCAGTGACCTGCTTTGTTCATAGTGATTAATTTCAATTTGCCTCAATGGACAGTGAATAGATAATAATTTTATAGTACCACACTTTTGTGCTTGTGCTGTAATAGTCTCCAAAATGTCCTCCACAATGTATGCAAAAACAACAAGATACTGCAGCCAAAAAGAAAGATGTGCCTCGGCACAGTACACCCATCTGCCAGAGTAGTGTCTGGAACAATGGTGCCTCTTATATTGGGTGGATGCTTAAGTTCTAAGGACTCTAACCACCACCACATCCTACAAATGCATGCATGAACCAATGTGCTATTTTTGCAATCAGCATTAATGAAGATAAGTGGTGTCCTGGTATATCCAAGACTATGTTGATGTCACCTACTGGGTGAGTTATGGCATTTGCTGGGGCAAGTTGAAAAAATGCTTACCTGTGGTGGTTTAAGTTTTGAAATCACTTGAAACTGGCCTTCTTAGGGGGAGCTAAAGACTGGGGTAGTGTGTAAGATGGAAAGGGGGAACTAATATATAACTACAAATGGCACAAAATAAAAAAAAGGATAACTAAGAAAAATAGGTTTATCTGTCTTTCAGAAACTCAATGGGAGCAAGTAATAAGGTGGGGGTCCTCAAGAACTATTTTCATGTCTCTATGGAACTTCTATGCAAGACCTTAGTACAGAACAATACAGCATGTCAGTAAACCTGATTGGGCTTATTTAGCAACAAACATCCGGTGGGTAAAGCAATCTTGAAACTGTTTGCTTCAGGAAACACTTCACCAGCTGGATTGGTTCCACAACTTCATTCTTTGAAGACTATGTAATGCTGAATACACTGGGTTCATGTGGTGAAGTAGAAGACCTGAGGTGAAAAGCAAAAGGTAGTAGAAGGTTTTATTCATTACCTTTACAGGATCACGAACCTTACATGCTCTAGATGTTTTCTCTTGTCCTGTAACATCTCTGTAACCTTTACAAATCTTATTTCTCAGGTGACCAAAGGCTATATGTTACAGACAAGCAGGCTTTCACCGCCTTGCTAAATGGAGAAGAGCTATGTGAGTGTTGAGAATAAACTCTGGTTCGAAAGACCTCGTATCCTCCTCTTACATCAGCATTAAGAAAAGATATTTTGATCCAGGTCTTTCAGCCTCAGAAAGGGTATATTTTGGAAATATATGGAACACCATGAGATTACTTTGTAAGTCTGCGACATTCTGCTCCTGAAGTAATCATGAACAACTTTTACTGGAAATTGTCCTCAAAATTAAGGTAAGAATAGCATTGAGGTATTTTGAAGTGAGATGAGCGGTTTCCTGTTATTCAAATATGGTGCAGAATTGTTTGTTTCCAGTCTACTGTGTAGTGAAACAAAGCACAGATGGCACGCCCATATCTTCTATGGTTTCAGTTAGAAAGACTAGTCTGCTCCCAATTAAGCGGACCATTTCATTGCTTCCTTAATTAATATTAGGAATGTTTTCAAAGTAGTCTCAAAAGATGAGGGGTACAGTGGACTTTCCAAGTGAGGCTTATGACATATGATTGCTACTAATTATTCAACAGCCATTTGCATATTGACTGGCGACTACCTCGCCCTAAGTCAACATTGTATAATTTCTTACAAATTAAGCATGTAGAAAAATGGTCACCTTGTTAAATTTATATCAAATTATATCATATGTCATAAGTGAGGCACGGAGACAGCCCTCCTCGCCATGGTGGAGCATTTGCGTGCGGTGTTGGATGCAGGTCAGACGGCGGCGCTTGTATTATTAGACCTTAGTGCCGCCTTTGACACCGTCTCGCACCGTATTCTTCTGCACCCCCTGGAGGAGATTGGCATCGGTAGGCTCGCTCTGCAGTGGTTTAGCTCCTTTCTCGACAATCGTTCTTTTTGCGTTGCCACCCCGCCTCACCAGTCCAAATTCCATCCTCTGGCCATGGGGGTTCCGCAGGGATCCTCGCTGAGTCCCACGTTATTCAATCTATACGTGAGACCGCTGGCTGATGTCGTCAAGCAGTGGGGCATGAATATGGTCTCATATGCCGACGACACTAAGCTAGCGGTTACTATCAGCGGGGATGCGGAGCAGGATGCCCCTAGGTTTCAGAGTGGACTGAGGGCGGTGGCTGGCTGGATGAATGCCAACTGTCTCCAACTCAAAGCAAAAAAGACTGAAATCATGATTGTCGGTAAGAAAGTGGAACTCTGGGGGGACAGGTGGTGGCCTCCGGAACTTGGGCTGTCCCCGACTCCGGTCACGGAATTAAGAAATCTGGGAGTTTGGCTGGACCCCACTCTTAGTTTTGCTGGCCATACTAAGAGAACTGCGGCCTGCTGTTTTGGTGTTCTTCAGGTCTTAAGACCGGTCCTCAAATTTTTTGATGCCTCGACCAGGCAGTTGGTGATTCAGGCGACGGTGATCTCCCGGCTGGATTACGCCAGCTCTTTACTGTTGGGGGCCAATCAGGCAGAAATCACTCGCCTGCATCGCGTTCAAAACGCTGCTGCCAGAGCGGTAGTTGGCCTTCCTAGGTTTTGCTCCGTCTCGAACAATCTACGCTCCTTGCACTGGCTGCCGGGCAAGATGCAAATTCAGTTTAAGGTCTTATGCTTGGCCTTTAAAATTATGAAAGGCTCCGCTCCCCAGATCCTTACCAACCTTTTGTCCCTCTATATTCCGACCCGCTCTCTCAGATCCTTTGGCCAAGCTCTCGCTGTGGTTCCCCGGTTTAAGCTTAGTCGTGCTGGGGGCCGATCCTTTCGTGTGAGAGCGGCAGCGCTTTGGAATTCTCTTCCTGTAGAAATCCGTCTGATGGAGGATCTATTGCTGTTTCGAAAGGCTATCAAAACTTTCTTATTTTAATGCTGCCCTGTAGCAGTATCCTTTTCATTCCTTGCTTTTAGCGATGCTGTGTTTTACCTTGTCGTGCGCCGGGACGCTCCTTTGCTGGAGCAGCTGCGCGCATTATAAGTACCCATAGCATAGCATAATTACTAATTATCCGACAGCCGTTTGCATATTGACTGGTGACTGCCTCACCTTAAGTAAGCATTGTATAATTTCTTACAAAATAAACATTTCGAAAAATGTATTTGTTAAATATATATACAATGTGATAGTTTCAGGATAAGTTACCTGTATAATGCACTTTTCACATGTACATTTTAAATGTAGGTTTTAATTACGGAAGCTCATATATTGACAGATTAGCCTGAAGCACAACGCGTATAGCTTAGATTGCTAAAAGCCAACTCAAAAGAAGAAAACATGAAATTTGGGCCGAGGAAGCTTTTCTCTGAAGCAAATCGCAGCCGTGCAGACTGTCACACACTAGTTACATTGGGTAGGTATTCTTTTAATAGAGGAAAAGTCCTTTTGCACACATCAATAGTTGCTGAGTGTGTTAGATTGTACTCTTTGTACAAGTGTGATGTACACATGAGGAAAGCATTAAGCATTTATATAGGAGCGCACATGAGCCTTGAGAGGCATTTAGACCTCAAAGAACAGTACTACCAAAATGTTAGAGTGCAGAAAGAGCAAATCGTTTGAAGACTACATTAGGGGCATGGAATTCTTTGTAGTTCTTATTTAGACTGACCCAGTTAGGTTCCACTGTGATATTCTAGCTGCAGAAAAGAGATATTACATTTCACCAACATTTATCTCCTCCTCCTCCGCCTAAAATTGATACAAAAAACAAGTTAGGGAACTGTAACTTTGATAAACAATATATATACATGGTTTTGAAAATAATCTATCAGTCATCACCTCCAATGGTTACCTTCTCACGCCAGACTTGTACTTCCCAGCACTTGACTGCTTACAGGGGTACTGTGCTGATGGGGCACATGATGTGTTTCTGCTCCAGGCCATGTTCCGTTCATATTCAGTGTATTGTCAGTGTGTGACAACCCATCCGAAGAGACAGAGTGCTAAAAGCACAACACAGCATTCTTCAGAGATCTCTTGCTGACAATTGTGCTACATTAATGTAGAGCAGAGATACTGCAGTGCTAAATCCAATACATTTGACAAAACTGAAAAATTTAATGGAAGGGGATCTATAACCTGGTTGGAATGCCATCACTAGCCAGCACATGTGTGATTCTTACTGCCTTGACAACTTCTTCTTACTTCAGAAAAATGGGAATTCTGGTATACGAAATATGTGGGCATATGTACAAGAACTCAACGCCGACATAGCGTCAATTTTTTGACTTTGCGTCAGCTTTTTTTATCGTCTTATGTACAAGTTGCAGTTATCAGTAGTTTTCACTCTTAAACGTAAATTTTTTGGATCGCCACTTCTGTTAGCAGGACTTAACGAAAATAAGATGCAAAGTGTGCGTTCCCGTGCAAAAATTGCTGCTAACCTCAGTTTGCGATATTTACAATGAATATACGGTCCAGCGATAATTTAAAAAACTGCTGCTCAGGCCAGTTAGCAGCTGGTTTTTAAGACCAGAAAAAAGCTGGCTTGTACATAACGGAGACTAACCCAAACCCTCATTGGCTTACCTATTGACGCCATGGAGGTACTACTCTAGCAGCTTGGACCTCCAATAAGACCCCAACCACCACCACCAACACCACCAATGTCACCAGCATCACCTTAGAGGGAGCGCCAAAGAAGAGAGCAGGTATACTACAGGCGCTTCACCCTGATACACCTCCGACCATTGGATGTGATATCCCACTACTGGCTGAAAAGGACCTCCATCATATGCATACTCACCCAGATAGTGCCATGGCTGCAGGCACCATCACAGCGCTGCACAAACATCCCTACGCAGGCAAAGCTACTTGCAGTGCTGCACATGTTGGCCTCTGGTACCTTCCAACCAACCACTGCCAGAGTGGGTGGAGTCTCATAGTCAGTCTTCTCAGGGTTCCTCCCAAATATCTTGGATGCCATCATCAGCTTGACGCCACAGCTCCTACACTTCCCCAACACTGTGTAAGAACAACTTGACAACAAGGAAGGCTTCTATTGCTGGGTTTCCGCATGTGTTGGGGGCAATTCACTGCACCCAAGTTCTACATGTGCCTCCTGCGGAAACTGCACATATATACAGGAACAGGAAACACACACACTCCCTTGTCACCTTCTTCCATCGTAAGATCGCAGACATCCACGACAGCTTTAACAACCTGACCGCCACGACAACCAACGACATCGCAAACCCTGCGGCCACCACCCGCATCAACCCCCTGCTCACCTGGACCAACATAAACGACGATGACACCATCAAAATCATGAACACTATCCACTCTGGCTCTCCGTCAGACCCATGTCCACACCACATCTTCAACAAAGCAAGCGCCACCATTGCACCCCATCTCCACCACACCCTCAACATCTCCTTTGAGACTGCGACCTTCCCGGAGAGCTGGAAGCATGCCGAGATCAACACCTTACTGAAGAAACCCAAGGCGGATCTGAGGGACCTCAAGAAATTCTTGCCCATCTCCCTGCTCCCGTTGCTGGTGAAGGTCATCGAGAAGACTGTCAACAGACAGCTGACCAGCTACCTCAAAGAGAACAACACCCTGGACCCATCCCAGTCTGGCTTCTGCAGCAACCACAGTACCAAGACTGCCCTCATCGCCGCCACTGATGACATCAGGGCTCTGCAGGACAACGGTGAAACCGCGACCCTCATCCTCCTGGACCTATCAGCCGCCTTTGACAATGTCTGCCACCGCACCCTATGCACATGCCTCCACAATGCAGGGATCTGAAACAAGGCTCTGGAATAGACAACCTCCTTCCTCTCTGGCAGAACCCAGAGCGTCTGCCTCCCCCTTTCAGCTACGAAGCCTCCGAGGTCATCTGCTGCATAACCCAAGGATCATCCCTCAGCCCAACATTGTTCAACGTCTACATGGCACCGTCAACATGAGGATCGCCTTCAAGCTCCTCACTCACACACACAAGGCGTTCCACAACACCAGACCAGCATACCTCAACAGACGACTCACCTTCTACACCCCTAATCGACAGCTCTGCTCTGCCGACCTCGCCCTCGTCATCGTTTCCCGCATCCGAAGAGCAACCACCGGCAGCAGATCATTCTCCGACCTCGCTGCCAAGACCTGGAACACCCTCCCCATCCTCATACAGCAAACCCAGGACCTACTAACCTTCAGGAGGCTCCTCAAGACCTGGCTATTCAAACAGTAGCAGCTCCCCTCCCCCCTAGCGCCTTGAGACCCTCATGGGTGAGTAGTGCGCTTTACAAATGTATTGATTGATTGATTAATTGATTGACTGACACACTCAATAAATGTACAGGAAATTTTGGACCACCTGGGCCAGTTCATTAATGTTGTCACTTACTGGCAGATGCATCAAACAAAATAGCTCCCGGTAAAATAGCGATTCAGTAAAGCAGGCCGTTACCGAATGCAAAACCTGAAAATCCAATGCATCAACCCCAATTCCTAAAAAAATAAAGAATCGCAAAATAACCCCGGCGGTAAATTACCGAATCGCAAATTAGCCATTCGGTAATACCCAGAAAGAAATCACCGTCCGGAAATACCGAATCGCTAATAAAAAATCGCAACGAAATGCATCAAAAGTCGCAAATACCAAAAATGCCCAAAATCGCAATTTTGCATGAGCAAAATAAGGGGAATCTCAAACTGGAGGTAAAGTTGTTGGAAGGTAGAAAACAGACCATCAGAAACCCTTCAAATATGCCTCTGGAGACCCTGTATGTGTACCAAAATGGCTGCCCCCTACGTGCTTGCTAGGAGGAGGAGAATCAACTCTTTTGCACAGTGCAGGAGGATGATCCAGGACAGGGTATTCAGGGTGCGCAACACATTACTGGGCCAGACAGAGGAACTGATCTACGACAAGTACAGACTGAACCGGGCTATGATCATGCGCCTCATTGCTGACCTGGAACCACTACTGCAGCACCAGACCCGGAGGACCAACGCCATCCCAGCCTATGTCCAGGTCCTATGCAGCCTGCCCCTGCTGGCATCTGGAAGCTTCCAGGGGGTCATAGCAGAAGCCCTTAGGCGTGTCACAAAGCACACTCTCACGCTTCTTCCACAAATTCCTAGATGCCATGCTGACATCGATACATCACCACATCACCTTCCCGACAACCCCACAGCAGTTGAACCACACCAAACAGGAGTTCTACCAGGTGGCACAATTTCCCCATGTGATAGGATGCGATGACAGCACGCATGTCCCCATCTGTCCCCCCTCAGCCAACGAATACATCTTCCGCAACCGAAGTCATATCATTCCATCAACGTATTGGTCGTGTGCAATGCCACGCACATCATAACAAACATTGTAGCCCAATTTCCAGGAAGCACACACGACGCATACATATTCCGGCACAGTGGCATCCACAGGCGTCTGATCAACGGTGAATTTGGAGAGGGACACTTACTAGGTACATACTAATGCCTCATCATCAACTCCATCCTCACATATGTAATTGTATTAAGGCTGCTAACCCTTTGGCCCCCACCCTGCAGGTGACAGCGCCTACGCCTTCGGGGAATATCTCCTCACTCCCTACCTCAACCCAGCAACACCTCAGGAGCAGCGCTACAATACAGCACACATCAGCACCAGGAATGTGGTAGATCGAACCTTTGGTATCCTCAAGAGTCGCTTCAGGATACTACACAAGACAGGAGGTGCCTTGCAGTATGACCCAGTGACCTGTTGCCGGATAATAGCGGTCTGTGCCATGCTGCACAACATTGCCACAAGAAGAGGGATACCAAAAGTGGTGGACAGAGAGGACGACTTATGTGCACAGCAACCCCCCCCACAACACCAACAGGCACATGTGCCTAACACAGCTGAAGGCCAAAGGAGGCGGACATACATCACACATCACTTCTGAGACAGGTATGAATGAGCTATCACAACATGATCTTGTTTGCAAATGTTTGATGCACATGAGCACTTGTCAGGTGCATATAAATAAGATGCCAACATGACGCAGATTCAAAATAATAGGATGGGATACGTGTCTGTTGTCATCCCGGGAGTATATAGGTGGCCCATGGTTACGTCACCATGGTCAGGGAGCCAATGGAACATGGCTATTTGCACTTCCCATGTACCCCCAACCTCCTGTCGCGTGACTCTACATCACCGCAATGTGTGTCAGTGGCTGTGGAGCTGCGCACACTGCGCCTCCTCTCGCTGGCCTTCGACACAGAGACGCTGCTGACGCTTGAAGAAGCCTCACTCCCCTCCTCCACTTTCAAACTGCTGGCAATAAAAATCCCAGACTGCAGATGCTCCACTGCAGTGGTCACTCTTTCTAAGGACTTTGCCACATCTCCACAGTAATGGCCCAAGTCGACCTGCAGGGACACAGATCTGTGTGATAGTATAGCTGTGCTGTTGCACAGCTCAGTGATGGCCCTAATTGAGGCATTGGAAAGGAGCATGTTCTGCCATGCCTCCTGCGCTCGCTCTGTTGCCCTGCTATGACAGCACGTGCGTGATCTTGCAGGCACAGTTTCATGTCTCTGTTACCCTAGCAACAGCTGTGGTCATCTCCTGCACAGCGTCAGTCATGGTGCCAATTTTGTTTGCCAAATTTGATATATTAATGTTTATGGCACCCATGTGTCTCCCCTGCAGGCGCTGGACCCGCAGCATCTGTGTCTCAACCACACCGTAGCCGTGTGTTGGATCCTCGGATCTCTCTGCAGCTCTACCCAGGGACCTGCCCCGCTGTCGGACTCAGACACATGCTGGTGTTGGAGCTGGCGGAGTGACAACTGACTGCCGTGGAACATTTGTGGCTGCTGGCCTCTGCTCCGTCGCCATCACCTGCAGGGAGGGGACATTTGCCCTGCCGCTTGGTGTTGTTGTCCGCGATGGTGGTGGTGTTGGTGTTGTTGTCCGCGGTGGTGGTGGTGGGTTTGTCCGCGGTGGTGCTGATGGTGGTGGTGATGGTGTTGGTGGTGTCGTGGGTTGAGGTCCCTGGGAGTCTCAGCATCGGTCACTACTGGGGTTTCAGAGATGATGAGGCGTCCGCTGTCATCTGAATCCAGGGATGATGCATCTGTTTGTGAAAACGGTGCATTGTTATTATTTTGTCAGGATGTATGTGTGTTGCATACTTTCATCTTTATAAAGGACATATTTGGACTGACAATTGGCCCCGTGCTGCTGGTCTCATTTAATTAACATCAGGGATCAGACATGCACACTTTCATGATATGACTACAACTCCCATGATGAAACACTCTGGTGAGGGTATATGCTTTAGGCACGGCTACATGTGCACTGTGTTTGGCCTGGGGGAATGAACATGGGTAGACAACACACTACGTATCTGCACTGGCATGCTGCATCTTACCTTGTCCTCCTGCTGCAGCGTAGGAACTGTCCAATTGGGTGCCCCCACAACAGCTTCAGGCTCAATGGTAGCCTCACTGAGGTCCTCGAGGGCTGTGTTTGGTGTGACGTTGGATGTTCCCCCTCCTGTGCCAGCTGCATCCTTCAACCTTTCTGCAATCCTCTCCTTTGTACTTTTCCTGAGGTCATACCACCTCTTCTTTAGATCATCTATGCTGCGGTGGGTGACTCCTACAGTATTTACCCTCTCCTTGATGCGCAGCCAGATTTTGCGCTACTCTGCCTCAGGCACCTTTAGGGACAGCTTGCCAAACAGCCTGTCATGTTTACAACCAAAAAATTTGAAGTTGATATTATGGATACTCAAATAAAGAAAATGATAATATGAACATGAATTTTATCTGCTCCTATGTTCTGTCCTAAAATTGCAAACTACAGATTATATACTGTTTAAACACTGTTGTTACCATATGACCCACTAGTCTTATATGTACATGCATTTCAGGATTGTGCTCTCTTTGACCTCTTCTTTTTGGTTGTACACTTGTCAATCTTTTGATTGACATTGATCCCTCTTGGTAGTGGGGGATAGTGGTCTATGTAGCACTCCGTCTTTAAGAACTAAAGATTGTTTTTACTTATCCAGCATTATTGTCCATCATACTATTATCTGTGTATGTGCGGTTCTATCCAATTTTGGATACACCACTACTGATCTCTCTATGCAGCCTGTCATGTTTGCTGCTCACCCCCTCGATGAGTAGTTCAAGTTCTTTATCAGAAAACTTTCGCTTCCTCTTCCTGGGCGTGTCCTTGTCCTGGGGTGCATCTTTCTCCATTCTGGATGGCTGTGCAATAGGTGGTTTGTGCTGGTTTATGCTGTCACTGTCTCACTCCTCAGCTGATGTGCTCTACCTCCTCCTCCAAGCTCCTCAGGGCACTGAATGAAGCATGGGCTGTGTTACTTCCTGCTTGTGATGTCATCAACCTGCTTACTATGCGACTTTTATTTTTAGCGAATTCGCTAATACCGAAATCGCAAATACCGATTCGGTATTTGCTCATTCGGTATTTGCTATTCTTTAATTTTGTATCTCGCAATCGTGGTTTCACATTTATTTAGCGATTTTTTGCGATTCGGTATCTAATACCGAATCTGTTGATGCATCGCGGTATGCGAGTCCTTGTTTGCGATTCCTTATTTTTCGCTAATAAGGACTTGTTTTACCAAATTTTTATGCATATGCCCATAATTTTCCTGTGAGTGTGCATGACTCATACATTTTTGCCAAATGATCATCAACCAGCGCTTTGAGAATGGCACTTATGGAAATGGACTGCTTTATGGTAAGTACAAAATTAACACTGCGTACACCTCACGTGCACAGGAATAAAGCTTAAATATGTGAGAATGCATATGTAGCCAATGTAATAAGACATACCTTCGAACAGGTCCAAACAATATACACAAGCACCCAATGCAAAATATACAAGACAGATGTTATAAACCAGCAAGGGAGTAGCTTAGAAAATCTTGCACAAACCACTATGGCACCCTTCAAATATAGATTTTGCTGAACTCATCAGACAAACATTTAAATCAATCAATGTAGCACATGACGCAGAACATATGCTTCTGCTTGGCTACATACCTCTTGAAATAAACACATCTGCCATATGTACAAGATTTATTTATTTAATGAGTTTTATATAGCGCTGGCTAGACCCCTAGGTATCAGAGCGCTTTACATTATGTTACACACTGTTACAGAAAAATATATCAATTATGCATTACATCAAAACACATTGAGAGAGGAAAGAAAGGTGAGACAAATAGAGTGAAAGGGGGCATGGGGAGGTGTGAAGGGGAGGATGAGGGAAAGGACATCAGGAGAGACGTAAAGAAGTGTGCCCAAAGACCGACTGGGTAAGTGACGTCCGAGGAGGGAATCCACACCTCGTCTCCTCTTTAGCTAAACAATGTAGCGCCATCGGGCATCAGTCAAATAGCCAGGTCTCAACTGATGACGGAAAGTTCACAGAAGAGAGTCCGTGGAAAAACAAGGTGGGAACTATGAGCAAGGATGGGTGAGGGCAAAGGTCAATAGCTGGAAAGAGGGGAAGAGTAGAGCGGAATGGGGTAGGGGTAAGGTGAAGGGGAGACAACGTCAAAAGAGACGCAGGAGAGTTTGCTCAAAGACCAGCTGGGTCCATGGAGAGAATCCATAGTCAATCTCCCCTTTAGCTCGCAAGGTAGCTCCACCAGGCATCAGTCAAAATGGCTAGGTCTCAACAGTCTAGGGAAAGTTCTCAGAGTAAATGTCCTGGTGGGTGAGCAGGAATAGGGTCGGTGAGGGCTGGTCAAGATCAGGACGATGACCAATGATTTTAGACCAGGAGAGATATTGCATTGAGGAGGGTCCCACTGAGGCGGCCATCGTGAGGTCAGGCAAGGGGGATGAGTCCTTGAAGTTTGAATTCAGTTGGTCTCCATTTTTCTCTGTTAGAGGCAGAGCAGGGGGGCAGAGCAGGGGGCGGTGATGTGAGAAGGAGTCCTCCTATTCGCCTCCTGCTTTGCGACAAAAATGGGAAAACAATGACCTTTTTCAAAAGCATACTGGAGCTATGGGATGTAATGCTACATTTTCTTCTTCCTTCCAAGACGGATTTCTGCAAAATTATCTTCTTCCCTTGTTGCTACGATAGCAACACAAGCACCAGCAAAATGGAAATGTTTAATTCTCTGCTTTTTAAATTGAACAATGACAGATAAACAGAATTTACCAGAGCAGAGTATGGGGAGTTGAGATGACCGGGTCTCCTATTAGTGGGTAGATCGGAAAACGCTAGTGGAAAAAAATCAGGGTTTTAGCCTTGGGTGGCCGTCATGGGGTCAGTCAGTAAGCAGGTAGAGAAGAGCAGGAGTAAGTTGGGCTGTAGTTGGGATCATGCAAGATTAGATCTGGTTGATCAGGTACTGACGGGCCAAGGCCAGTTGGTGGGTGGCAAGACAATTTCTTCAGATTTGTTCAGTTATTCCCGGGGTATTTTCCAGGAGTTTGCACTGGGCCGCAAAGGGTGCGACGAGTGGGGAGGCGGCGGTCACGGTGATGATGGGATCCTCAGTGACAGTGGGTCTGGGCGCAGGTGAGGTGGTGGCAAGCTTAAGTTTCCAAAGGTAATAAACAGAGACTGGAGCAGCTAGAAATTCCATTGGGAGTTAGTGCCGAGGGCGGCCATCTTATGGTCAGGCACTGGAGATTTCGCAGCAAGGCCTGTCATTTACCCATACTTAGTACTGCTCTCCTCACCGATCTTGGGTCCAGGATAGTCTGGACTCCTGCCGGCTGTCTCTCATGGAAAACCGGTGGTTTACCTAAATAGATCAATTGTTGGGGGTAGTTTGGTGTTGGGGGGCAGCCGTCACGAGGTCAGGCACTGGTGAGTAACGGGGCTCGCTATAGCCTATATGCCCTAAGTCCTGCACCCAACCCTTGTTGCAGTCCTGCTTCTTGTTGTTTTTGGTCATGATCCTCGGTCCCGGAAAGTGAGGACTCTCGCAGGTCACCGGTGTAGCTCGTTCGCAAGAGAAAGTTCAGAGCCGGGGGCCATCACAAGGTCAGGCTTTGCTGAGTAACGGAGTTCGCTGTAGCTTTATGCCTAAAATCCTTCACTACACTCTTGTTGCAGACCTGCTTCTTGTTGTTTCGGTCACAATCCTGGATCCCGGACAGTGGTGAGTCCCTCAGGTCACTGGTGTAGATCGTTAGCATGAGAAAGTCCAGAGCTGGGGGTGGCTATCAGGTACTGGTGGGTAGACGAGTTCACCGTAGGTAAATGCCAGTTCCTTACCTAGCTTGAGCTGTGGTCATGGTCTTTGTTATTTTGGTCCTGGGTTATAGGGACACTCGCGGGTCCAAATGATGGGTGTCGATGCATCGCGTGAAATCCACAGAGCCGATCTCCTCCAAGGCATCTATTTCAGTCCTGGAGGTGTCGGGATTAGGATTATCGTTACCGCGTTCCTGGTGTTGGAGGAAGAGCAATTCAGGCTTGCCCTCTGTGGGGTAGGTTCCTGGTGAGTGCTCAATCTCCTCGGGGTGTGTAGGGGGTCAGCAGCGATCTTCACGACAAGGGAGATCCCAGTGCCCGGAAGCTCATTTGATACCCTGCTCTCACATGTGATAGTGTACAATTAACTGAAATGCATAAACATAGTCAGCCATGCATCATACAGCAGGTGTCCATGCTTCATGTGTTTGCAAGTGGTGTTGCATGAGGGGAGTGCCAACTGCACACAATATTCACCAAAGTTTATTAAACATCACTCTGTGTCATTTACCGAATGGAGCATGCCTTATAAAAGCATACACACAATCCAAATCACAATCTCACTACATGTTGTGCAGAAATGCTGTGTTGTCAGAAATTACAATGTGGGTTGATTGTGCACTGAAACACCCAAGGCAATATTGATGGGTGTTGAACTTGGCCCTTTTGCCTTCCTCCTGGTTTTTTCTGACCTGTTGTTGGCTTTTTTTATGACTCTGGGCCCTTTACCACTGCTGATCAGTGCTAAAGTGCATATGCTCTCCCTACTGTAAAATATTGTATTGGATTAGTGACTCCTTGATTGGTTCATTTGATTTACTGTCAGACCCTAGTACAGTGCACTGCCTGTGCCCAGGGCTTGTAAGTCAAATGCTGATGGTGGGCTTGCAAACAAAACAGGTGATGGACCGAATGTGGATCAATGTCACACACTCACCCCAGTCCGAAGATCTGGGCCCAAATCCATAGTTTTTTTGCACTCCACACCACCCTGGGTTAGACAATGGCGATATGCAAATCAGCTCTGACCCTGTGCCCCATGGGAACAGTCCAGTCCGAACTACAAAAGCCATGTCCTTCCCAGAACGGAATCAAGCATCCGAGGACCGGACCGGTTTCGAGGTAACACCTCTCATCAGCCCGGCTAGCTTGACTCCAGTGGTGTGGAGTGCCTGGGACCCACGTCTGAGCATCCCCAGCACACTTAGGGCGGAATTTGCAAACAAAACAGATGATGGACCAAATGTGGATCAATGTCACACACTCACCCCAGTCCGAAGATCTGGGCCCAAATCCATCATTTTTTTGCACTCCACACCACCCTGGGTTAGACAATGGCGATATGCAAATCAGCTCTGACCCTGTGCCCCATGGGAACAGTCCAGTCCGAACTACAAAAGCCATGTCCTTCCCAGAACGGAATCAAGCATCCGAGGACCGGACCGGTTTCGAGGTAACACCTCTCATCAGCCCGGCTAGCTTGACTCCAGTGGTGTGGAGTGCCTGGGACCCACGTCTGAGCATCCCCAGCACACTTAGGGCGGAATTTGCAAACAAAACAGGTGATGGACCGAATGTGGATCAATGTCACACACTCACCCCAGTCCGAAGATCTGGGCCCAAATCCATTGTTTGTTTTGCACTCCACACCACCCTGGGTTAGACAATGGCGATATGCAAATCAGCTCTGACCCTGTGCCCCATGGGAACAGTCCAGTCCGAACTACAAAAGCCATGTCCTTCCCAGAACGGAATCAAGCATCCGAGGACCGGACCAGTTTCGAGTCAACACCTCTCATCAGCCCGGCTAGCTTGACTCCAGTGGTGTGGAGTGCCTGGGACCCACGTCTGAGCGTCCCCAGCACACTTAGGGCGGAATTTACAAACAAAACAGGTGATGGACCGAATGTGGATCAATGTCACACACTCACCCCAGTCCGAAGATCTGGGCCCAAATCCATCGTTTTTTTGCACTCCACACCACCCTGGGTTAGACAATGGCGATATGCAAATCAGCTCTGACCCTGTGCCCCATGGGAACAGTCCAGTCCGAACTACAAAAGCCATGTCCTTCCCAGAACGGAATCAAGCATCCGAGGACCGGACCGGTTTCGAGGTAACACCTCTCATCAGCCCGGCTAGCTTGACTCCAGTGGTGTGGAGTGCATGGGACCCACGTCTGAGCATCCCCAGCACACTTAGGGCGGAATTTGCAAACAAAACAGGTGATGGACCGAATGTGGATCAATGTCACACACTCACCCCAGTCCGAAGATATGGGCCCAAATCCATCGTTTTTTTGCACTCCACACGACCCTGGGTTAGACAATGGCGATATGCAAATCAGCTCTGACCCTGTGCCCCATGGGAGCAGTCCAGTCCGAACTACAAAAGCCATGTCCTTCCCAGAACGGAATCAAGCATCCGAGGACCGGACCGGTTTCGAGGTAACACCTCTCATCAGCCCGGCTAGCTTGACTCCAGTGGTGTGGAGTGCCTGGGACCCACGTCTGAGCATCCCCAGCACACTTAGGGCGGAATTTGCAAACAAAACAGGTGATGGACCGAATGTGGATCAACGTCACACACTCATCCCAGTCCGAAGATCTGGGCCCAAATCCATCGTTTTTTTGCACTCCACACCACCCTGGGTTAGACAATGGTGATATGCAAATCAGCTCTGACCTTGTGCCCCATGGGAAAAGTCCAGTCCGAACTACAAAAGCCATGTCCTTCCCAGAACGGAATCAAGCATCCGAGGACCGGACCGGTTTCGAGGTAACACCTCTCATCAGCCCGGCTAGCTTGACTCCAGTGGTGTGGAGTGCCTGGGACCCACGTCTGAGCATCCCCAGCACACTTAGGGTGGAATTTGCAAACAAAACAGGTGATGGACCGAATGTGGATCAATGTCACACACTCACCCCAGTCCGAAGATCTGGGCCCAAATCCATCGTTTTTTTGCACTCCACACCACCCTGGGTCAGACAATGGCGATATGCAAATCAGCTCTGACCCTGTGCCCCATGGGAACAGTCCAGTCCGAACTACAAAAGCCATGTCCTTCCCAGAACGGAATCAAGCATCCGAGGACCGGACCGGTTTCGAGGTAACACCTCTCATCAGCCCGGCTAGCTTGACTCCAGTGGTGTGGAGTGCCTGGGGCCCACGTCTGAGCATCCCCAGCACACTTAGGGCAGAATTTGCAAACAAAACAGGTGATGGACCGAATGTGGATCAATGTCACACACTCACCCCAGTCTGAAGATCTGGGCCCAAATCCATCGTTTTTTTGCACTCCACACCACCCTGGGTTAGACAACGGCGATATGCAAATCAGCTCTGACCCTGTGCCCCATGGGAACAGTCCAGTCCGAACTACAAAAGCCATGTCCTTCCCAGAACGGAATCAAGCATCCGAGGACCGGACCGGTTTCGAGGTAACACCTCTCATCAGCCCGGCTAGCTTGACTCCAGTGGTGTGGAGTGCCTGCAAATTCCGCCATAAGTGCGCTGGGGATGCTCAGACGTGGGTCCCAGGCACTCCACACTACTGGAGTCAAGCTAGCCGGGCTGATGAGAGGTGTTACCTCGAAACCGGTCCGGTCCTCGGATGCTTGATTCTGTTCTGGGAAGGACATGGCTTTTGTAGTTCGGACTGGACTGTTCCCATGGGGCACAGGGTCAGAGCTGATTTGCATATCGCCATTGTCTAACCCAGGGTGGTGTGGAGTGCAAAAAAACGATGGATTTGGGCCCAGATCTTTGGACTGGGGTGAATGTGTGACATTGATCCACATTCTGTCCATCACCTGTTTTGTTTGCAAATTCTGCCATAAGTGCGCTGGGGATGCTCAGACGTGGGTCCCAGGCACTCCACACCACTGGAGTCAAGCTAGCCGGGCTGATGAGAGATGTTACCTCGAAACCGGTCCGGTCCTCGGATGCTTGATTCCGTTCTGGGAAGGACATGGCTTTTGTAGTTTGGACTGGACTGTTCCCATGGGGCACAGGGTCAGAGCTGATTTGCATATCGCCATTGTCTAACCCAGGGTGGTGTGGAGTGCAAAAAAACGATGGATTTGGGCCCAGATCTTTGGACTGGGGTGAATGTGTGACATTGATCCACATTCTGTCCATCACCTGTTTTGTTTGCAGATGGTGGGCTTGCAGCACTGGTTGTGCCACCCACAGAAGCAGCCTGTAAAGTGTGTCTCAGGCCTGCCATTGCAGAACCTGTGGAGTCCGGTACTGCCATGTTGAATGGGCAAGTTCACCCACTTGCTAGTCCCTAAACCTTCCCTTTACTGCATATTAGTCACCCCTATGGTAGGCCCAAGGGCAGGGTATGTTGTAGGTAAAAGATATGACATGCTCTGGTGTGTGTGGCATGGCCTAATAGTGAAATACAGCCATTTTCGTTTTTCACTTTTGCAAGGCTGTCTGTTCCCCATAGGCCAGAACTGACAGTTTGATTATAACATCTTATAATCCTAACTAACTCAGGGAACCAGGTAGACATTTGAGTTTAGTATGCCTGAACTCAGAATGATAAAATACATTTTTCAGTGAAGGTGGTTTTAACATTCTGTGTTTGAAAATACCACTTTTAGAAAGTAGGTATTTTCTTGCCTAACTGTCCAAGCCTGCTTCTGTAAGGTTGAGTATTCCTAGTCTGGTGTTTGAGTGACAGGGGCTGGGGGATTCAAGGAAACAGGTTGAGTCAGCTCAGGGCTGAATAGAGCTATCTGCATGAAGATGGGTGGGAGGAGTGCCTTAGACCTGAATAGGGCTGTGCCTGCCTTCAACAATGCTGGCTCCACCTCTTGTGGTGCGTCTGATGTCCCTGGCCCACACTGTCAAAGAAAAGAAGGAGTCTTGTCAACAAAGTGCTCCAGGACTGCACAGAACTGGTTTGGACTGGGTACAGGACCATCTGCCTTCAGAGGACAAATGATTTGCTAAAATAAATATTGGGACCCAGACCCAAGAACTTTAGATCACTTTTGGGAAACAAGAAGAACCTTTGCTGAGGAGAGGAACAAGACACACTGAGGAGGAGACTATCCCTTAGCTGAGTGCTGTTTGGGGGATTGTCCCCCAGTTTGCTTGACTGTCAAGAAAAGGAGAAAGGACTTTGTGCTACTTTCAAATCAACTTGTAAAGGATCTCCAAGGGCTAGAGATAGAGCTTGCCTCCTGCTGAAGTCTCAGGGACAAAGGACTTCACCACCAGCTCCCCTGCCTTCCCTTGCTGGGAATTGAAGTGCCTGCTGTTGAGCTGGGCCTTATGAGAGACTGCGTGTCACTGGGAGCTTGTAGCACAACTCAAGACGAAGAAACATGTCGCTGCTGCAGCCGTTGTCGTCGCATCACTGGAGAAGATTGTCGCCATCGCAGCAGACGCCATTGCATCACTGGAGAAGCGTGCCGCTTCTGCTGCTGTCACCATCGCATCACCCGAAGCATCAAGCATCACCGGAGAAGAGTGTAGCCATCGCAGCAGACGCTGTCGCATCACCAGAGACGGGTTTCGCAGGGCCTGTCGCGGCTCAGAAGAATCATTGAGTACCGGCACGGCCGTAAGACGTGCACGCATCGTTGTCTCAGCAAGAAGAAGACGCCATTTTGTTTCATTGCACCGGATCTTAATCGCATCGCCACGGAAGCGCAGTCAGAAACCGACGCATCTCCTTCCCACACCAAGAAGAACCGACGCATCCCCTACGCAGCAAGAGGGAACCAACGCATCACCGTTCTTGCGTGTAAGGAACCGACGCAGCACCTTCCCTGCAACACTTTTGTTGTATAGCGGTAGCCATCCAAAGTTACATTGAACTCAAAGTGTCACATTTTACATCTAAAGAGAACTAAGCTATTTCTATCATTTTTAAAGTATAGTATTGTGGATTTTTATTGTTTGTGTTAAGTCTATATAAAATACTTATTTTTATACTACAAATTCTGTGGTGTCCATCTGTAGTGTTGTCACTGGGTTACTGTATGTGTTCACACATGCTTTACACACTGCCTCTGAGATAAGCCTGTCTGGTCGTGCCAAGCTACCAAAGGGGTGTATAGGGGTTATTTTAGGAGTGTACCCCTTAACCTGACTAGACTCAAGGGTCCCTATTTAGTCAAAGGTACCTAACTCTGCCAACTAGAGACCCCTAAATCTAACAATGGGTATTACTTAAACATGCATACACGCAGAGTTAAAGTCATCTCATGCACAAGGACATCAATGCATATGTACATTGTCTTCACATGTCCCAGTAAGTTAATTGCATCAGGCAGCAGTGCCACTATCACTTCAACACTGACCTTCCTTGGGGCAAGCTGGATGTAAAGAGCCCACAATGAGTTCAAAATTTAGCAGACAAGGATTTTCACTTTCAGCTACCCTCAGCACAATCACTCCCAATGAGGTATCTTGATGACTTTCCAACATAGTACTCATCAAAAAGTTAAAGTGGAGGTGTCGGCAGGCACATGTGCCAATGGTGCACCCTATAAAATATGTGCACAGGAGAAGTTCAGTTTGTGCCACAGGCCTGTCAAGAAACTCTAATCTCTTGTCTAGTGAAACATATATTCTGACAGTCACAACATGAAGGTAATTACCATGTTTTTATTGTACCCAGACAATGACAACATGGTGATGTGTAAGCTGTCAAGTAAATGCAAGTTCATTTCAATGATGCTGGTTAATTGTCTGAAGCTCCACATGACAAACCAGAAAGTTCAAAGTTGCACAATATGCACCCCCCAAAAAAGGCACTCTGCAAACACAGCAGACACAAATACTAATGGACGCATCTCCCCATTTTCTGTTCCAGGTGATCAAGGATATTCACTCTCGCCATGGCTGATGACGCCGATCAAAGTGATACACACACTGGCACAGAGAGAATACCACATTACACAGAGGCGCAAAAGGGCCATTGTTGAATGGACATTTGGAGTCCTCAAATTGTGTGCAAGATCACAGTGGCAAGTTGCTTTCTGCACAATATTTGTGAACGCACAAACACGCCATTGGATAAAGGCCAGGAGGAGCGAGACAATCCAGAGGACAGCCATGATGAAGAGGCAGATGCTAGACACACCACAGCTTCTGGTGCTGTAACAGCAAGGAGAGATCAAAATATATATTTTTTTACATAATCACACTAAACAAAGATGCCATCACGTGGTTTTATCTGTAAAAAACACCAAATGTTACTTTGTGAAATAAAATATCACTGCACAAAAGTCCTGTAGGCTTGGTTTATATTTTCAGAAGTTCATATATCTGTTAAGTGAAAGTTAAATAAAAAAACAAATCCACACAGCTCTCACATATAGCAGTGGAATGAACGTCCATCAAATGAAGTTTGGGAATGGATAAACGGATTGGGCATATGACCAAAGTAACATGTATTGTCCACCAGTGAACAGAGAACAGACAAACACATGAGTGAAGTGCTACAGGAAAACCAATGAATACAGGCAAGTTTTCCTAGCAACATACTAACAATTACATCATGAATGGACAATATAATGGGTGAGACGGACATAACAAGAAATAGCAGCACTGTGACATTGTCAAAAATGTCTGCGGGGTCACTAAAACATTACTAATGTCAATTTCATGATATGTGTAATTTAGTAAATTATCATGACTACACAAATATACATACACACACCTGCCATCACAGTTAAACACGTAGACAAACATGCAACTTAAAAAATGTGGCAATGTCACATTGCATTGTATCTCTCAAGGAATGAACAACATACTCTGTAGAATACAATGTTGTGCAAGATGGCGGGAAAACATATCTGGAATGTGTTGCGGCCCTGTGTGGGCAACCTGTACCTCAACTCCAGTCATATGAATGCTACCATAAAACCTATCTACGGACCGAACAAAGGGCAATCCACCATAAACACAAGAGAATCATAACATGTGATGGTGAAAAACAGACACACATGGTTGTCTCCTGCTTGACAACTTAAGAAAGCAAATTACAGGGGGGAACGTGGCGGCCTGCTAGGAGACAGATGCGGGTCGAGGCTCTCACTAACCTCTATTGAATGCAGTGCTCCCGGTGCCATGACGCTGCTGGTTGGTGGTAGTTGTTGGAGTTTGTCCATTTCTTCAGGGACATTCCTTTTTCCCCACTGAAGGAAAAGCAACGGCCTTTCTTAGCCCCGATGAGTCGCTCTGAGCGGCAGCTCGGCTTTGTTCGGCTGCAGCAGTGGTTTCCTCCATGGAGGACTAAGGCTGCGGATGTGATTTGCGAGTTGTGAGCTGGTCGGCTGCCCAACGGTTCCCTGGTCTCCGCTGATTCACATGCTGGCTACCCGGAGCTTTCATTTTCTCTCCTGCTGTTTCGGTTTTGCTTTTGTCTTCCGCCTTGCTGGGTTTAGGAGTGGAGCCCTCGGGGAGGTCTGTTGTTTGGAGCCTGGAGACGGAAGGCAAAGGGTGGGCACTGTGGATGTTTTTTTCTGCCTGGCGGTGCCATCTGAGTTGGTAGGCCAATCCGTTACGTTTGTTAGTTACGTATGGGGGACTGGGATACATGCAGGAGTAATTGCTGAGGCAGCGACTTTTTGAAGTAGTGAGCTAACAAAAAACAAACAAAAAAAAAACTGGAATCTGGTATAATTTGGTATAGGTATATGTCCGAGTCCTAGTTGTGGATCAGCAGCATTTGGATACTGTCACTGACACTGTCACTGTCACTGCTGACTGTTACTGTTACATGTTCTGTTAGTGTCCCGGTTATTGTCTGCGCCAGGCAGGGGGGCACAAATCTGGATGCTGGAAGGGTGCTGCCAAATAAATGCAGTAGAGGGGGATAAGGCCTAGCTTAAAGTTTAAAGTTCTAGAAGGGGAATGTTTTAGGAGCCCTAAGCTTATTATAAGCTGTTCTACGGTGGGTTAGAAATAATCTAGCTAGCTAGCTTTGGCATTTGCAATTCCGTCCATCCCTCTTCCCCTCTTTTCACTTCTTTAGTTTTTTTCCACCTTCTCTCACTTACTCGATGTGTGGTGGGCCAGCTTTTGCCTGTCATAGGGCCGCTAGAGTGATTGGCGAGTCACGTCGAGTTCATTTCCGCCGTCCTGAACCAACCAAGCCGATTCCCTATTATCAGATATCTGTAGGAAAGGTCCATACGCATTATGCGGGCTGTCTATCAGCCAATACAAGGAGAACAATTTGGCCTCGTACAGGGTGGTGTGCTGACCCCCTAGTTATTTGGAAGCCTCACTGCTTAGATGTATGTAGCCATCCAATAGAGGTTAAGGAGGATGAGCTTAGGTATGACCCTGCTCACAGGAGAGGAGTTAGGTCCATGGAGTTAGCTCCTCAGCAGTGCGGGGGGGATACAGCTATCTAAGGAGGGCTCTCTCGAGCAACAGAATTGTAGTTCTAGTATTCGGACCACTTCAACCTTTACCAGTATCGATGAGGCTCTTCAGGGGCAGAGATACAAATTAAGATTGAGTACCTTTTTAGGGAAAGAGGCTTTGCAGTCTCAATCTGTACCCCCTGGCCGAGTCCCTAACAAGACAAAACTTAGGAGTCGGCCTGATAAGGCCAGTAAGGGCGGCAAACTGACTCCTATTAAGGAGAGGAAGAAGAAAGCTAGTCAACCCCCAGCCAGGGTGCCCCTATCTTTAAGGTCTTACTTTAAATTGAACAAGCAGGGTAAAACGGTAGTAGAGAAGCAGGGAGCAGCCCTGGTTCAGACCACCAAGCCACCAGAAATGGCCATTCTCTCAGCAAACAGATATGCAGTTCTCTCTGAGGCCAACCCCTCGGCTGAGGGAGATACAGATCTGAGCAGTTCGGACAAGAGAAATGAAATGCCAGAGAGGGGTCAGGAAATTATAACACCTGGATCAGACTCAATCCAGGAGATGCTGGCACAGCTGTCTTTAGAGATAAATGAACGTTTTTCCACTTCTGAAATAAAGCAGAAAAAGATCCAAGACACATGTTCTAATCTAGAGGAAAGCATTTTTGCATTAGCACATCGTACAGAGGAGTTGGAGAATAAGTTGGGAGAACTTACGCTAGATGTAAAAGGGAATACCCTAGAATTAAGTACGCTAAAGGAAAGAGAGAGAGAGCTCTCAGAAAGACTGGAGAGGCTTGAAAATTATTCCAGAAGGAACAACATCAGTATTCTGGATTTAGCAGAAGGTCTGGAGGGGGATAACATAAGGCTATTGTTATTGGGATTTTCACAAAATCATTTCCCCAGGTCACTTTGACGTCTGTCTGGTAGGCCGCGATTCAACTGGTTTACAGGGACCCATTTAAGCTTAATCCAGGACGGAAGAAACCAAGGAAAATCTTGGTGTATATCCAATCTTATTCCCTAAAGGAACAACTATTTGGGGCTGCGTTAAAGTTCAAATCTATTCAGCTACAAGGTTCAAGTTGTAGAATAAGATCAGATATCTGTCGCATCAAAGAGGACAGAATATGGTTACTGGGTAAGCTGATTGGCTCGCTAAAAGAATTGGGAGAGCAAGTCCAGTTAAGGTTTTCGGCCTTCCTGAAAGTCATGCTTGATAATAAGATGTATAACTTTAGATCCCCAGAAGAGGTGGACAATTGTTTGTTAGATAAAAAGTCAGCAGCTAAATGACAGTGAAGCATGGGGTTCAGTAAAGGGAGCTCAGCAGGAAAAAACATTTTCATTACAATTTTCTTTTTCTTTGAGGTTAGTGGGCCTGGACCCAAATTGGCTTCGGTTTCATAAACATGGGCAGGAGTTACTCTTTAACGGGAAGGACACGTAGCAGCTGAAAAAGCAAAAACATCGCGTTAACCACGTCCGCCGTGCTGCCTGAGTGAGGCAACACAAAATGGTGGTTAAATACAAAATGGCGGCTAGATACGAAGCGAAGTCGAAAACCACGTAACCTCAGTGTGCCTAACATGCTCTGGTAGTGAATTACAGCCATTTTCATTTTTCAGTATTGAGAGGGCTATCTTGCATATAGACTATAACAGAGACTGCTGTGTAGAATGTTTAACTGCATATCTTCCCATAGGAGCGAGATAGAAAAATAAAGTCTAGTATCCCTGAACTCAGAATGTAATAACCTATCTATTAGGAAGGATGTTTTTTAAATCCTGTGTTTGAGAACAGCACTTTTAGAAAGTGGCTGTTCTCTGTCTGGCCTTTCTTTGTGCCTTGGCCTGTTAGTGAATTGACTGTCTGGTTTGTGAGTGGCAGGGGCTGGGGACCCCCCAGGAGGCTGGATGAGTCATCCCTAGGCTGAATAGCTGCATCTCCATCTTGAGTGGTGGGAGAGGATATCACCTGGGTCTGAATAGGGCTGTGCCTGCCTTCCACAATGCTGGCTCCACTTCCTGCTGGGCGGCTGATGACCCTGCCCCTCTCTCTGAAAGGAAAGAAGAAGTCAGTAAAACAAAGTGCTCCAGGACTGACCAGAACTGGTTCTGACTAAGCCAAGGCCTCTCTGCCTCCAGAGAACAAAGGAAAGACTGGTATAACAAGGGCTACCAAGACTACAGAAAATTAGGTAATCCTGGAATCAAGAAGGAACCTCTGCCAAGGAGAAAGCTGGAAGACTAAAGAGGAAGGACTGTCCTGCTATGTGCTTGCGGACTAACCTGCAGTTGCTTTGCTGCCAAGGAGAGGAGTGTGCTGTGTCCCCTTGCTTGAAGAGATCTACAAGGGCCTGAGGAGAGCTGGCCTCCTGTTAAGAAGTCCCAGGAACAAAAGAACTTCACCCCCAGCTTCCCCCTTAAACTCTGCTGGGTGAGTTCTGCCCTTCCTACAGCGCTTGATCCAAATGTGGGGACTCTAGAAGTTGTTGCCTGCTGTTTGGGAAGCTGGGCAAGGAGAAAAGAAGACAATCCGCTATTTTCAAGCATCGCTCGCTTGCGGAGCGCATCATTGACAGTGCGAGGAAATTCTCGTTGTCGCAGAGCCTGTTGCCGCTGTGAGAACCGACGCATCGATCGCTTGCGCAATGCATCGTCCCGGTGCGGGAAGAATCCTGGTGCTGCGAGTATCGTCACAGAGCCTGTCGTCGCTGGGTGAGATGCAAACGCATCACGTCGCTCTGAACATTGTCGCAGAGCCATCGCATCGAGGGGCCGCAATAGGAGAAGATCAACGCTGCGCCGTGCATCACCGCCGCATCTGAGATCGTCGCTGTCCCGAAGATCGTCGCATCATATCTGTGCGAGACGATTCATACCGAACCTGCGCACCGGAATCCATAAAAGGTATCGCATCCCTCCCCATACAGACCGGATTCGTCGAAACGCATCCACTGCGTGCAGCGTGGCTGTCACATCGCCTCCCCGGGGTCTCAGGAGTGATGCATCGCTTGTTTTTCAACGCTGCAGCTTCCATTTGGAACTTTTGTCGCATCTACAGGTACTTTGGGCTAAACGTGACGCAACTGTGTATTATTTTGACGCAAACCCTAGAAGACTTTTAAAATCATATTCTTGAACTGTGTATGTTGGATTTTTGTCATTTTGGTCTTGTGTAGTTTAGAGAAAGGTACTTTATTTTTCTAAACTGGTGTGGAGTCCATTTGTGGTATTTTCACTGTGTTACTGTGAGTGTTGGTAAAAATACTTCAAAATATTGAATGCTATATCCAACACGTTGACACAGATGCACATCAGATTGGACTCAAGAGCACTATAGTTAATACATTGATTCAATCAGTATTTAACCCTGTTTGTGTCAGTCCTTGGATTGTACTCTCATCAGCGTTGACGCGTTTCAATGGTTTCACATATATTGTACCATCTTTATCAAGACACAATTTCTTTCTCTGTATGAATTCAATTGCTGTATTTTTTCTTCCCTAAGTAAAACAAATTATATAATCAGTGACCAAATCTCTACATATTCAGTTCATCAACATCCTCAATATCCTCAAAGGTTGTCCCTATCTTAAACTCCAATATTCCTGCATTTTTCTCAATTTGACAGAAATATTTGTGTACTTGTCCTTATGTGTATTTTGCACCTTGTACTAAATCTTGTTGAGTGTCTGTCCAAAGTGTACTTTGATTATATTAACTGTTGAGGGGGAGTTTTGGAGGCTTTTCTTTTTTGTTAGTGGGTTTAGGAGTGCATTGGGATATGTCGGGTGTGGTTAGGGGGGCAGGATGTCAGAGGGGGCATTGGGGCGCTCCTCTGGCTTGTAAAATTCTACCTGTCTTTAATGGTTGAGAATGGGGGAAGGATCCTGCAGGGATATGCCATGAGTGTACATAAGGTGAGGTCGGATGATGTCCGCAGTCAAGTGTTAAGGGTCTTTGAGGTGGACAGGACTGTGCGACAATGGAAATACCGATGGCAGGTTTGCATGGGCCTTGAGGGTGACATGTTAGACCACCTGGGGGTCATCACTGGCCGGCAAAGTGGCAAGTACAACTCCAAAGTTCCTCTATTATCTTTTTCTTACCAAATTCAAAAATCTAGTCAGGAACACAATGTAAGAAACGCTACAAGAGGATGTCAGTCAGTAATCTTAGGTCAAGTTGGCAGCTTCAACACAATTAACTTTTTTTTGCACACGCACTACTATTGTGCAAGTGAAACCGTGTTTATTATGAGGTATGACCATGTGCAGGAATGTGTATACTCCTGCACATAATAAATGAAGTGCTGAGTCAAGGTTCAATGTGTGCCGCACAGTGCATCCCATTAAGATAGTGTATGAGGAGATTTGTGTGTGGACTCTTAAAGTAGCCATGTGAGCTGCCCCATGCAGGATACACGACAAAACACACTGCCTGATGTACAGACATATCCGCCACCACTGTGCAAGGGTCTTAACACATGTTGACACTTCACTATGTGGTGGCTATAAACGTGGCCTTGGGAAAGTGTCATGCAAGTAGTGTTTGCAAAATGATCACATTGGCTAGCAGGGTTGTCTTGTGTTGCACAACGATGCATTGGTCATGTTTTGGGTGTACAACAGGCAAAGCAGATACAATCATGTATGCAACATGAGCAGAGACAGTACTGTTACAGGGCATTGTTTATGATGTATATGAATTTGATGATGAATAGGGCAAATGTGAGAATTCAGGTCTGACAACAACACACATTTCTTTTAATGCCTTACAGCTGGAAGACCTCTGATTACTCAGGGTGACATCAATGCCTTTATGGACCTACAGGCCACTGGTGAATGCCTTCATGAAATATTTGCATTGCAAGATGGGAAGAATGTTTGTGGTAAATCTTGTATGTAGTGATATACAGTCTGGGTGTGTATCACATGTACCCTTCCTCAAGTGAGATGTTGGATCATATAATATGAAGTATACACAATTTAGGAAGTTGAGATTGAGCGCAGCATTTGTCTTGCTGACTTAACTTTGCTCATTCACAGTCAGTGATACCCAGGTAAGTATGGGCGGAAAATCCGTTACGCTCGCGGATTTTGGGGATTTTCGGGAAATCCGCAATCCGCGAGATTTGCGAATGTCCCGCAAAATCTGCAAATTCGCACGCAGCGGATTTTTTTTGCGGCGCGCGGCGTTGGTGATACAATTTTTGCGGCGCGCGGCGTTTATCATTGTTTGCCGGGCTGTTTTTCTCGATAGTTTGCGAGTGCTGCGCCATTTTGGATCTTGCTGTGTGATCCCGCGGGAATTGGCGAGCGCGATTACGTCATCGCGGCTTGTGAGCGATAGTTTGTCAACGCGAGTACGGCGAGATCACGTCTCGCGGTACTTCGCAATTGCGAGATTTGAGATGCGGCGAGCAGCAAGAATCTCGCACAAGCGAAAATAGAAAATTTGCAATTCTGCACAAGAAATCCACCAGCAAGCAGCATAAACCTTCTTGAAATGATGATTTTTATCTGAATAACTCCTTAGGTTGACATTTGCCTGCACTATTTTAGCGAGGAGTCCATTTTGGGGAGGGGGGGAGGGGGTGGGAGGAAGGAAGTGCCCCACAGTCTTCAACTTCCTGTTCCTGTTCAGCAGGCTCCTCCCAGTGCTTTGTCCATCTCCTGGTCACTTTTCATTTGGATCTGGAGCTGGAAGGATTACTTTTTGTGGATGCTGCTGGATTTTTGGATTTGAGGCCTTTTTGACTTTCTTTGGATCACTGTTGGATTAGAAATTTTACAAGTAAGTTTGTTTGGGGCATTACAGTTGCTGCAACAAAAATTTTGGAATTTTCGATTTTTGGGCTGTTTTGGGGCCTTTTGCCCAGGGGTACTCCGTGGTGGGTGGACTGAGTCTTTCTGTGGGTTGTCTTGAACTTAAACATCATGGAGGCCATGGATGGATTGGGATTGTGCTGATTTTTCAGTGATTTTCGTTTTTTGGGGCTGTACTTGTGGCCTTTTCACCAGGGGTATTTGAGTCTAGCATGGGCCTAGTCTTTCTGTGGGCTAGTTTGAACTTAAACATCATGGAGGGCATGGATGGAATGGGATTGTGCTGATTTTGCAGTGTTTTTTGATTTTTGGGGGTGTTTATGGGGAGGGACAGGCCATGTGGCTGGTGGCCATTTTGAGTGCAGCTACAGGCACTGGCCATGTGCTGGCAGGCAAGTGGCCATTTTGAATGCAGGCTTTGTTGTTAGGCCTGCAACCATTTTGCCTACTTTTCAACCTTTATTTATGCCCAGGGGTAGTGAGTCTTGCATGGGCCTAGTCTTTCTGTGGGTTGTCTTGAATTTAAACATCATGGAGGGCATGGATGGATTGGGATTGTGCTGATTTTGCAGTGTTTTTCGATTTTTGGGGGTGTTCATGGGGAGGGACAGGCCATGTGGCTGGTGGCCATTTTGAGTGCAGCTACAGGGCACTGGCCATGTGCTGGAAGGCAAGTGGCCATTTTGAATGCAGGCTTTGTTGTTAGGCCTGCAACCATTTTGCCTACTTTTCAACCTTTATTTATGCCCAGGGGTAGTGAGTCTTGCATGGGCCTAGTCTTTCTGTGGGTTGTCTTGAATTTAAACATCATGGAGGGCATGGATGGATTGGGATTGTGCTGATTTTTCAGTGATTTTCGTTTTTGGGGCCTGTACTTGTGGCCTTTTCACCAGGGGTATTTGAGTCTAGCATGGGCCTAGTCTTTCTGTAGGTTTCTTGAATTTAAACATCATGGAGGGCATGGATGGATTGGGATTGTGCTGATTTTTCAGTGATTTTTGTTTTTTGGGGCTGTACTTGTGGCCTTTTCACCAGGGGTATTTGAGTCTAGCATGGGCCTAGTCTTTCTGTGGGCTGTCTTGAACTTAAACATCATGGAGGCCATGGATGGAATGGGATTGTGCTGATTTTGCAGTGTTTTTCGATTTTTGGGGGTCTTCATGGGGAGGGACAGGCCATGTGGCTGGTGGCCATTTTGAGTGCAGCTACAGGCACTGGCCATGTGCTGGCAGGCAAGTGGCCATTTTGAATGCAGGCTTTGTTGTTAGGCCTGCAACCATTTTGCCTACTTTTCAACCTTTATTTATGCCCAGGGGTAGTGAGTCTTGCATGGGCCTAGTCTTTCTGTGGGTTGTCTTGAATTTAAACATCATGGAGGGCATGGATGGATTGGGATTGTGCTGATTTTGCAGTGTTTTTCGATTTTTGGGGGTGTTCATGGGGAGGGACAGGCCATGTGGCTGGTGGCCATTTTGAGTGCAGCTACAGGCACTGGCCATGTGCTGGCAGGCAAGTGGCCATTTTGAATGCAGGCTTTGTTGTTAGGCCTGCAACCATTTTGCCTACTTTTCAACCTTTATTTATGCCCAGGGGTAGTGAGTCTTGCATGGGCCTAGTCTTTCTGTGGGTTGTCTTGAATTTAAACATCATGGAGGGCATGGATGGATTGGGATTGTGCTGATTTTTCAGTGATTTTCGTTTTTTGGGCCTGTACTTGTGGCCTTTTCACCAGGGGTATTTGAGTCTAGCATGGGCCTAGTCTTTCTGTAGGTTGTCTTGAATTTAAACATCACGGAGGGCATGGATGGATTGGGATTGTGCTGATTTTTCAGTGATTTTCGTTTTTTGGGGCTGTACTTGTGGCCTTTTCACCAGGGGTATTTGAGTCTAGCATGGGCCTAGTCTTTCTGTGGGCTGTCTTGAACTTAAACATCATGGAGGCCATGGATGGAATGGGATTGTGCTGATTTTGCAGTGTTTTTCGATTTTTAGGGGTGTTCATGGGGAGGGACAGGCCATGTGGCTGGTGGCCATTTTGAGTGCAGCTACAGGCACTGGCCATGTGCTAGCAGGCAAGTGGCCATTTTGAATGCAGGTTTTGTTGTTAGGCCTGCAACCATTTTGCCTACTTTTCAACCTTTATTTATGCCCAGGGGTAGTGAGTCTTGCATGGGCCTAGTCTTTCTGTGGGCTGTCTTGAATTTAAACATCATGGAGGGCATGGATGGATTGGGATTGGGCTGATTTTGCAGTGTTTTTAGATTTTTGGGGGTGTTCATGGGGAGAGACAGGCCATGTGGCTGGTGGCCATTTTGAGTGCAGCTACAGGCACTGGCCATGTGCTGGCAGGCAAGTGGCCATTTTGAATGCAGGCTTTGTTGTTAGGCCTGCAACCATTTTGCCTACTTTTCAACCTTTATTTATGCCCAGGGGTAGTGAGTCTTGCATGGGCCTAGTCTTTCTGTGGGTTGTCTTGAATTTAAACATCATGGAGGGCATGGATGGATTGGGATTGTGCTGATTTTGCAGTGTTTTTCGATTTTTGGGGGTGTTCATGGGGAGGGACAGGCCATGTGGCTGGTGGCCATTTTGAGTGCAGCTACAGGCACTGGCCATGTGCTAGCAGGCAAGTGGCCATTTTGAATGCAGGTTTTGTTGTTAGGCCTGCAACCATTTTGCCTACTTTTCAACCTTTATTTATGCCCAGGGGTAGTGAGTCTTGCATGGGCCTAGTCTTTCTGTGGGCTGTCTTGAATTTAAACATCATGGAGGGCATGGATGGATTGGGATTGGGCTGATTTTGCAGTGTTTTTAGATTTTTGGGGGTGTTCATGGGGAGAGACAGGCCATGTGGCTGGTGGCCATTTTGAGTGCAGCTACAGGCACTGGCCATGTGCTGGCAGGCAAGTGGCCATTTTGAATGCAGGCTTTGTTGTTAGGCCTGCAACCATTTTGCCTACTTTTCAACCTTTATTTATGCCCAGGGGTAGTGAGTCTTGCATGGGCCTAGTCTTTCTGTGGGTTGTCTTGAATTTAAACATCATGGAGGGCATGGATGGATTGGGATTGTGCTGATTTTGCAGTGTTTTTCGATTTTTGGGGGTGTTCATGGGGAGGGACAGGCCATGTGGCTGGTGGCCATTTTGAGTGCAGCTACAGGCACTGGCCATGTGCTGGCAGGCAAGTGGCCATTTTGAATGCAGGCTTTGTTGTTAGGCCTGCAACCATTTTGCCTACTTTTCAACCTTTATTTATGCCCAGGGGTAGAGAGTCTTGCATGGGCCTAGTCTTTCTGTGGGTTGTCTTGAATTTAAACATCATGGAGGGCATGGATGGATTGGGATTGTGCTGTTTTTTCAGTGATTTTCGTTTTTTGGGCCTGTACTTGTGGCCTTTTCACCAGGGGTATTTGAGTCTAGCATGGGCCTAGTCTTTCTGTAGGTTGTCTTGAATTTAAACATCATGGAGGGCATGGATTGATTGGGATTGTGCTGATTTTTCAGTGATTTTCGTTTTTTGGGGCTGTACTTGTGGCCTTTTCACCAGGGGTATTTGAGTCTAGCATGGGCCTAGTCTTTCTGTGGGCTGTCTTGAACTTAAACATCATGGAGGGCATGGATGGATTGGGATTGTGCTGATTTTGCAGTGTTTTTCGATTTTTTTTGTGCTGTATAACTGAACTGATGTTCCTCTGTCTTCCATTGTTTTTAGGTGCACAAGACTCAAGAGAACCACCGGTGCCAGGAAGAAGTCCTGCAGCGGTGTGTGTGTGCAGCATAACGTCACGCGACGTCACGTCTGGCCTCAGACAACTCTACAATTCGTGCAACTGCGGCCTGCTGTCTGACCTGCTCTGAAGAAGATGGCCCCAAAAAAAGGTCTCCGTAGCTCCTCTAGCAAGAAAGTTGCTAGTAAGGAGCAGAAGAAGCAAGTTACCAAGGAGGCTGGTGTGCCACCCGCCACGTTTTTTGGGAGCAAAAAAAAAAGTACGCCTGCAGCAGCAGGATCTGCTGGGGACCAAGCTGGGAGCAGCACCCCTGCTCCATTGGGTTCAGTGCCTCCACCACCACGCCAACTTAAGTCAAAGCCCTTGAGTGCTTCAGAGGCAGTCAGTGTACTTCTCCAATCACCATCGACCAGTGATGTTGGCTCATCGCAAGAAAGTAGCAGCAATGTCCCTGAATCAACACAGGTTGTTGTAACTCATCTGACAAGTGTTGAACAACCACAGCCGCAACAACAACACCATGTGCAAGTACACGCCCAAGTACATGTGGAAGGAGAAGCAGCAAAAGGAGATGCGCAAGCAAAGGTGCATGGAGGTTCACAAGTGCCCACAATAGTTGTTCCTCCCGAAGTAGGGGCACATCAGGAAATCGACAATGAAGCCGAGGTATCATTGGAAGCCACTCCTCCTGATGATCATTCACTGTCTTCCATATCCCCAGCAAGGAAAAGATCAAGGGGGGCGTCTACATCTTCTTCAAGCCCACCTCCTACTGATGATCTGGATGACGATTGGGTACCATCACCGCAGCCTGAGAGTGAGGCACACCATGATCTGACAAAGGTACCTAAGCGTAAAAGGAAGGTCGTCGAAAAACTCATAGCTATGGAGTGTGATGAGGCTCAACAAGAAGTGACAGATACTGCTGGTGATGAAGCCTCTCACGATGACGACGAGCCAGTCATCACAAAGGTCACTGCAGCCCCACGGGCATGCAGCAAAGAGACATTTTGACCCTATCCCGAGAAGCTGCTGAGCGTGATGATGATGTCGACGAGGAGGCAATGGAAATGGAATCATTAGATTTGGAGTTAAGTAGTACACCAAAACCTACCGCTTCCATATTTCTTCCTCGCAAGAAGGTACCCACCTCGACCTCAATTCGTGGTGGTGAAAGTGCAAAACGTACTGAAGTTCGGCAATCCACATCCTCCACTTCATCTGGCATTAGCAGCAGGACCCCCACCACCAGTATCGCCGCCTCCTCCGGCCCCCAAAGACATTTCAAGTCTCCAGTTTGGGACTTCTTTAGTGTTTGCCCAAAAATGGAAAACGTAGCCATTTGTAGCCTTTGTAAGGTTCGAGTTGGTCGTGGTAAGCTTGGTTCTAACTATGGTACCGGAGGCCAGAGAGGTCATCTTAAGAGAGCGCACCCTGTCCAATGGTTTCCGCACCTAGAGGCGTTTAAGCAAGCCAGAATTGCACGTAATGAAAACGTTGATTTTTCATCTGATGATGACGAGGAGGAAGAAGACGATTCAAACACTTCACTTACACCCAGTACCCCTGTCAGCAGCACACCCCATGTGAGGCACACTAAGAGTGTGGGAGAGAGTGAGACATCAATGCGGAAAAGTTCATCAGCGAGCGTAACTGGGTCGAAGATATCATCATCATCCCGTAAATCCTTGGTCCAGGGCAACATTAAAAAGATGTTGTTTACAGAAACGCAATATGAACGCAACCACCAACTGACGCGTCTCTATAACACTAAGCTGGCTAAAATGCTAGCTCTGGACCTTCTCCCTTTTTCTTTTGTAGAAGGGGTTGGTTTTCTAGAATTAGTGGCAGCGCTCTGCCCTAAATGGAAGGTTCCTAGCCGGTTCTATTTTGCCCGAGTTGCGGTTCCAGCACTACATGAAGATGTTCTGAAGGTGATTGGGGCAGCTTTGCAGAAGAGTGCTGTTCACACTATACATCTGACAACAGACATGTGGACCAGTGGCGCAGGCGCTGATTACATGTGCATCACTGCACACTGGGTCTCTTTTTCAGGGGCTAAAGCAAAGCTAAACACAGGTGTTGACACGGACATTGTTTTTAAAGCTGCTCGGAAACATGCAACACTAGCCATGTTTGGTTTGGAGAAACGTCACACAGCAGAAAACATTTTGGATGTCTTTAACACAAAGGTCCTTAACTGGCTGTCCCCACTAAAACGCCAGGTTGGTTATGTTTCCACGGACAATGGCGCCAATATAGTTAAGGCCATGAGGCTGGGTGACTATTTCAGAGTGCCGTGTTTGGCGCACTGTATAAACCTGGTTGTCCAAAAATTCTTGGGTAATGAAGGCAGTGCAGCGTACAGTGTATTGGACACCTGCCAAAAAATGTGCAAGCATTTCAGCCATTCTTTTAAGGCCCGGAAGCAGCTGAGGAGCCTGCTATATCAACATCAAATGCCAGTGAAAGCACTCATCCAGGAGGTGGTAACACGTTGGAACTCAACCTTCTACATGCTTGAGCGTCTGTATGAGCAGTATAAGGAACTCGATCAATATTTCCTTACAGAGGGTACAGAGGAGCTGAGGATGGGTGCGGCGCAATGGAACATAGTTCAAAGCCTGACACGCATGCTTTGTCCTTTTGAGTTCTTCACGCGTGCAGTCAGCAAGGAGGACTCTAATTTGGGAAAAGCTATCCCATTGTTGTACATGCTGGAGGACCAACTGAAGGAGGTGTGTTCTGTGTTTGCAGACGATGACAAAAACGAAGACTCTTTGCTTCTGGCTGAGAAATTATTAGAGCTCCTACAAGGTGATGAACGTCTTAAAAAGATCCACTCAGAAGAGCATTACATTTGTGCTATTATTCTGGATCCACGCTACAAAAAGGCGCTGGCAGGCCAAGCATTCTTTCCTTTTGATGATGAACATGTTCCAAAGTACAAACGTTGGCTAGCCTTGTCAGCCAAGAGGTTTGAAAGAGAACGGCTGGCAATTGAAGGAAATGGCAGTACATCAGCAGGCCATCCCCAGTCAAAACAATCCACTTCTGCACCTGTGGCTGTGGCACAAGTGACCTCTCAGCCGTTAAAGACACCGGCAACCGGATCATCTGCACGAAACACAACAGAAACATTGGAGGCTGAAGAGGATTGGCTAGCTCTGCGTGGGTTTGGTTCTCAAAAGGTCAGAGGCACAGCAAGAGCTAAGCAAAGTGGAGGAACCTTGGATGAGGACCTTGAGTCGATGGTGAAGGACTATCTGAATGACTCAACAGAGGTCTATGTTAATTCTGACCCATTGGCGTATTGGCATGGGAAAAAAGAATTGTGGCCACAGCTCACCAACCTGGCTTTAAACTACTTGTCTTGCCCACTCGCAAGCGTGTCTTCTGAACGGGTTTTCAGTGCTGCTGGTGGCATTGTAACTCCCAAACGGAGCCGCCTCTCGCCCAAAAATGTGGAGAGGTTAACAATGATCAAGATGAATCAGCACCTCATACCACCAGATTTCAGAGTACGAGAAAGCATGCCGGATGAAGAGGAGGTGGCCAGCAACATAGATGAGGGAATTTCTACTCTGTCAGGTGACACTGAGCTCACCCTGCCTGAATTCGCAGAGTATGATGACGAAGCCTTATTCTTATTCCTGGACCGTGATACAGAGCCCTGAAAATGAGACAACGAATCAATAACTTTCTTTTTCGTCCTTATTCACTTTTATTCCTGTGTGTCTGTCTTTCTTTGTTGTGCACAGTTAATATATTTCAAACTTTAATCAGATAATCACAAAATCAAGCCCATCAGCAGAACTGTCTTCACTGGTTTGCTAATTGATTTGAAGTTGGCGCAGTCTGCATTCCTCAGGTTCACAAGTTCAGAAGAACATGCTCCTCTATCCTCCTCCTCCAGACTCCTATTTCCATCAAACCAGAGGGCTGGTTTACGCCCAATGAAGAAAGACTCAGCATTTGTGGGGGTGTTGTACCTCTTTGCAGGTGAGTTGACGGCTCTGGGACCATTGTTGGGAAGCTCTAATACCGGATAAAAGTGTTTTGGACCAAATCCCAGGCGGAAATTTTTTTGTGTTTTTGATGACTTGCTTGCCTTTGAGGTGCTCTTTGGGGGGGTTCCGTCTGTTTCAGGGTGACTTTCGTGGTCTGGGAGCACTGCTGGGACAGTCTAATCTTGATTGCATTTGCTTTTCAGGAAATCCGTCGTGGCAACCCCGACATATGGCCTAGCTACGCAGCGCGTTTGGACCGAAGGCCGAGAAATATTGCAAGTATGAGATTTTGCTTTTGGCCTGTTTGGGGGTGTTATGCTTCTTGGCGGGTGGGTTGGCGGGTCTTGGGGCATTCCTGGGAAGGTCTAATACCGGGTAGAAGTGGTTGGGACAAAATCCAGGCCGATTTCTTTTTGGCTATTTCTGACATTTTGCTCTATGTAGCATTTTCGGGGGCCTGTTTGGGGGGCTTCCTGGTGTTTGTGGGTGGGTTTCGGGGTCTGGGCGCACTGCTGGCTATATATACTTTACTTTGCAAGAGGTTTGAAGCAAATCCATGGTGGCAGAGGGGAGTTAGGGCCTAGCTGCAGAGCGCGCGCGGAGTGATTTGGGAAATTTGTGAAAAATTGACTAAGTCCCCATTTTTGTACTTTTGCTCTTTGGCTGTTTGGGGGTCTTCTACTCGTTTTCTCCTGGGTTGACGGCTCTGGGGCCATTGCTGGGAAGCTCTAATACCGGATACAAGTGTTTTGGGCCAAATCCCAGGCGGAAATTTTTTTGTGTATTTGATGACTTGCTTGCCTTTGAGGTGCTCTTAGGGAAGTTCCGTCCATTTGTGGGTGAGTTTCGGGGTCTGGGAGCACTGCTGGGACACTCTAATCTTGATTGCATTTGCTTTTCAGGAAATCCGTCGTGGCAACCCCGACTTATGGCCTAGCTACGCAGCGCGTTTGGACCGAAGGCCGAGAAATATTGCAAGTATGAGATTTTGCTTTTGTCCTGTTTGGGGGTGTTATGCTTCTTGGCGGGTGGGTTGGCGGGTCTTGGGGCATTCCTGGGAAGGTCTAATACCGGGTAGAAGTGGTTGGGACAAAATCCAGGCCGATTTCTTTTTGGCTATTTCTGACATTTTGCTCAATGTAGCGTTTTCGGGGGCCTGTTTGGGGGGCTTCCTGGTGTTTGTGGGTGGGTTTCGGGGTCTGGGAGCACTGCTGGGACACTCTAATCTTGATTGCATTTGCTTTTCAGGAAATCCGTCGTGGCAACCCCGACTTATGGCCTAGCTACGCAGCGCGTTTGGACCGAAGGCCGAGAAATATTGCAAGTATGAGATTTTGCTTTTGTCCTGTTTGGGGGTGTTATGCTTCTTGGCGGGTGGGTTGGCGGGTCTTGGGGCATTCCTGGGAAGGTCTAATACCGGGTAGAAGTGGTTGGGACAAAATCCAGGCCGATTTCTTTTTGGCTATTTCTGACATTTTGCTCAATGTAGCGTTTTCGGGGGCCTGTTTGGGGGGCTTCCTGGTGTGTGTGGGTGGTTTTCGGGGTCTGGGAGCACTGCTGGGACAGTCTAATCTTGATTGCATTTGCTTTTCAGGAAATCCATCGTGGCAACCCCGACTTATGGCCTAGCTACGCAGCGCGTTTGGACCGAAGGCCGAGAAATATTGCAAGTATGAGATTTTGCTTTTGGCCTGTTTGGGGGTGTTATGCTTCTTTGCGGGTGGGTTGGCGGGTCTTAGGGCATTCCTGGGAAGGTCTAATACCGGGTAGAAGTGGTTGGGACAAAATCCTCGCGCAAAAGCCTTTTGGCACTTTTTGTAACTTAGGGTTCGTTAGGGTTAGCCCTAGCAGCAGGATTGCATGTGTTTCGGGCTGTTCTAGATTTTTGCAACTGAGTTCTGGGGTCTTAGAGCACTCGTGAGAATGTGTAATTTTGGTTGCAAGTCATTTGAAGAAAATCCATGGTGGGAAAGGGGGGATTTGGCATAGTTAAAGAAAGCCTTTGCCACTATTCTTAACTTAGGGTTCGTTAGGGTTAGCAGTATTTCTATTGCATGTGTTTGAGTGGGGGGGATTTTGAGTCTTGGAGCGATGCTGGCTATGGCTACTTTTGCTTGCAAGTGGTTTGAATGCAATCCACGGTGGGTAAGGGGTAATTAGGAAGGGGGTACTTCGGCCTACTTTTACTTTCAAAGTAAGTTTTGTCACCAGTTTTCTGCTAGGCCTCGTTTTTTGAGATTTGATTGGGGGTCTTCTACATTTTTGCGACTGGCTTTAGTAAGGGTCTGGGTGGGAGCACTGCTAGGAAGATCTAATTTTGTTCTAAAACACAGTTTACAGTACACCTAGCTTGAGGGAAAAGATCCGCTACATTAATTTGCCCATACTTATTTATCCTTCAAAAGGTGACTCAGACAGAGTACGCACTTTCAAAAATATTGTACTGTCTACTAGGAAAATCAAATTGTGACTTTTTGCACTCCACAGCCTACATACCTTATATTTATTTATCAGTGGTGTTGTAATATTATATCACCTCCTGTTTTCCGTTGAATAATTACAGGCCGGGTTTCAGTCTCTGCAATGGGGAAAAAAGGATGGAGTCAGGCTTCACAGTAGCGAGCCACAATTCAGCATCAGGCAGGCAGTGGACAGGGTGTCTTCTGGTGACCAACTTCGATGGACGAAGCGTCGGCTGCAATGGAGGAGTGGCGCTAATAAGAGGATTTTTTTTCTGCAGGCAACTTACTTACCACTTCCTACAGGACAACTACAACCACATAGATGCAGTATCCCTTGCCTTTTTCTCTGACTGTGACTGCATTTCTTGGATCTCTCTCTGCTTCTAAATTGATCCCTTAACACATCACTTAGTCCACTCCACTATCACATCTGCACCACACATAGTCATTTGTAAGTGCTCCTACGTAATTCGCAAGTCGCAGCACGCCCCAGCCCGTAGAGGACTGGGATGGCCCCAATGATGAAGCATGTCACCAAGGGGCAACCCTGGTGAGTGAGGGGACACCTAGAAAAAAAGCAATTTCTCCTTTTCTATCTACTATACCTTCCAGACCAACCCCATTGAGTGTTGTTGTGAATGGATTTATAGTGACCAGCAAGGCTCTCGGGTATCTGGCTACAGAGACCTTATGTTGAATATCGTTATCAATAATTCCACACAGGCCCTGTACTGTCGCATTCTTTCTTCCACAGTTGTCGAAAGTTCTACTTACTTTTCACTTACATGCATGCAGTAGTGCATGCACTTTCAAAGATTGATGGATAGGTTTGTACCCAAAGAATTGTTTATGTTCAATTGTTTGTCTATGCTGTGCTTTTTTTTACAGGGTGTCTTCTGGTGACCAACATCGATGGACGAAGCGTCGGCTGCAATGGAGGAGTGGCGCTAATAAGAGTATTTCTTTTCTGCAGGCAACTTACTTACCACTTCCAACAGGACAACTACAACCACATAGATACAGTATCCCTTGCCTTTTTCTCTGACTGTGACTGCATTTTTTGGATCTCTCTCTGCTTCTAAATTGATCCCTTAACACATCACTTAGTCCACTCCACTATCACATCTGCACCACACATAGTCATTTGTAAGTGCTCCTACGTAATTCGCAAGTCGCAGCACGCCCCAGCCCGTAGAGGACTGGGATGGCCCCAATGATGAAGCATGTCACCAAGGGGCAACCCTGGTGAGTGAGGGGACACCTAGAAAAAAAGCAATTTCTCCTTTTCTATCTACTATACCTTCCAGATCCACCCCATTGAGTGTTGTTGTGAATGGATTTATAGTGACCAGCAAGGCTCTCGGGTATCTGGCTACAGAGACCTTATGTTGAATATCGTTATCAATAATTCCACACAGGCCCTGTACTGTCGCATTCTTTCTTCCACAGTTGTCGAAAGTACTACTTACTTTTCACTGACATGCATGCAGTAGTGCATGCACTTTCAAAGATTGATGGATAGGTTTGTACCCAAAGAATTGTTTATGTTCAATTGTTTGTCTATGCTGTGCTTTTTTTTACAGGGTGTCTTCTGGTGACCAACATCGATGGACGAAGCGTCGGCTGCAATGGAGGAGTGCCGCTAATAAGAGGATTTTTTTTCTGCAGGCAACTTACTTACCACTTCCAACAGGACAACTACAACCACATAGATACAGTATCCCTTGCCTTTTTCTCTGACTGTGACTGCATTTCTTGGATCTCTCTCTGCTTCTAAATTGATCCCTTAACACATCACTTAGTCCACTCCACTATCACATCTGCACCACACATAGTCATTTGTAAGTGCTCCTACGTAATTCGCAAGTCGCAGCACACCCCAGCCCGTAGAGGACTGGGATGGCCCCAATGATGAAGCATGTCACCAAGGGGCAACCATGGTGAGTAAGGGGACACCTAGAAAAAAAGCAATTTCTCCTTTTCTATCTACTATACCTTCCAGACCAACCCCATTGAGTGTTGTTGTGAATGGATTTATAGTGACCAGCAAGGCTCTCGGGTATCTGGCTACAGAGACCTTATGTTGAATATCGTTATCAATAATTCCACACAGGCCCTGTACTGTCGCATTCTTTCTTCCACAGTTGTCGAAAGTACTACTTACTTTTCACTGACATGCATGCAGTAGTGCATGCACTTTCAAAGATTGATGGATAGGTTTGTACCCAAAGAATTGTTTATGTTCAATTGTTTGTCTATGCTGTGCTTTTTTTTACAGGGTGTCTTCTGGTGACCAACATCGATGGACGAAGCGTCGGCTGCAATGGAGGAGTGCCGCTAATAAGAGGATTTTTTTTCTGCAGGCAACTTACTTACCACTTCCAACAGGACAACTACAACCACATAGATACAGTATCCCTTGCCTTTTTCTCTGACTGTGACTGCATTTCTTGGATCTCTCTCTGCTTCTAAATTGATCCCTTAACACATCACTTAGTCCACTCCACTATCACATCTGCACCACACATAGTCATTTGTAAGTGCTCCTACGTAATTCGCAAGTCGCAGCACACCCCAGCCCGTAGAGGACTGGGATGGCCCCAATGATGAAGCATGTCACCAAGGGGCAACCATGGTGAGTAAGGGGACACCTAGAAAAAAAGCAATTTCTCCTTTTCTATCTACTATACCTTCCAGACCAACCCCATTGAGTGTTGTTGTGAATGGATTTATAGTGACCAGCAAGGCTCTCGGGTATCTGGCTACAGAGACCTTATGTTGAATATCGTTATCAATAATTCCACACAGGCCCTGTACTGTCGCATTCTTTCTTCCACAGTTGTCGAAAGTACTACTTACTTTTCACTGACATGCATGTAGTAGTGCATGCACTTTCAAAGATTGATGGATAGGTTTGTACCCAAAGAATTGTTTATGTTCAATTGTTTGTCTATGCTGTGCTTTTTTTCTTGTCTCCCAAAACCTTTCCCAAAAACCCCCGTACCCATCCATTTTTCAAACCCTAACCCTCTTCCCCCGGGCTGTGTGGTTTTGATTGATGTGTGACTAAATTACAGCAATAAATCCACACACTTGCTGGGGAGGATAAGGTGATAGCAACAGGCTGGTGAAGAAATCCGAGGATATATTCTTACTCTGCTTGACAAAGACCCATGGCTAATGTCAAAGAACTTCAACTGAATTAGTAGTTATACTTTACCATTTGTTAGGCTACAATGTGGCACTGTTCTAGTGTACTTCTGTCACCTGCTATATTCTCAGTTGTACCGTTGAATTGCTCAGGAGGACAAACCAGATTTCATTTTCTTTTCTTTCATAGGCATGCAACTGCCACTGTGTCACACCACTAGTACCACCGCTATGAGGAAATTTTATCCGACCAAGATTGCCAACCTTATTCGCTGTTTCCCGTGGAGCCAGCCCTGGGTCTAGCCCTACTTTCAAACACAAATTACAGGTAAGATAAGCGTTTGGGGGTATAATGGAGTATTAGTAGGAGAGACGAGAGACTGACGGTAGTACTACTAAAGTCCTAGGACTCTTGGATTCACTTCACGTACTCTGTGAGAGGCACTTAGTGTTGAAAACATTTGGGCATTTACACTTAAAGGAAGAAAATGGAACTAAACTTTCAGGAAAACAAAGTCACTGTTAAACCCCCACCCACCAGGCAAGCAGTAAGAAACGGGTATGCTCAGATAAAGTTTGAAAAAGTATATTTATATCCCTAACAAAATAATCTCCCGCAAGACCCTCCCTAACCCCAACGATTGTCCTTCAAAAGTCCCCAAAAACCCAACTCCCAATTCCCACCCCCCAAAAGTCTCTAAAAAAGGGGCAAGGGACACTATGGGTGGATGCTGTCTACTTTTTGGGCCAGGGCATCATGCTCCTGGCGGAGCAAGGCGTGCTCTACGCGGAGCCCCTCCAACTGGTTGGAAAAGTGGTGGAGCTCCTGCTGGAGGCGGGACACCATCAGGGTACTGCGGCGCAGGCGTACCTTCAATGCCTTGCAGGTGCAACGGCTGTGAGAGGAAGCTGTTGTCCTTGCTACTCGGCGGTGGCGTTTGGCTTTGGCAGCCCGGCTCAGTCTGGGTGGACCACTGTGCTGGGTGGCACTGGCAGCCCGTGGGGGCACGGAGGCAGATGCAGACGACGTAGTTGTTGTGGTCGACTGCACACTTTCTTCGTCCTCCAGGGCCGCCAGCCGCCGATATTCGGCCACAGTGGCATCGATCCTCCGTTGCCGGGCCGCTCTAGCCAGCTCCTTCCTCCTTGTTCGTTTGGAAGGAGAACCTATATGAAGAAAGAAAGACATAGTCTGTAACCAATGCTCTTTAAGATTAACTCAATCATTCAGCAGAAATTTGTGTTGCACTACAACTAGCTAATTGCAAGGGCATTACATAACTATTGAGGCCAGTATCTATCTAACCTCACACTTCTTCATCCTTGCTCTAACATTAGTTGGAGTTTAAGGAACAAATCCTACGAGCACTATGGACTTCCATTGGAGTCGACTATGAAAGTACACCAGTCTTATTCTTCTTCTTGTCTCTTGTTTAGGAAAATTGGTACGTTATCTTCTGCAAGCCGGCATAATGCCAGCGCAGTAAACTTGCACCCGAGAAAAAGAGACGCACGCCATGAGGAGTGACCTAGACTTGCGTTGCGTTACTGTACCCGTCCAGTACATGCAGGTGGTGAAGCTCTTACTTTTCTATTACGGGTGGCACTGAGAATACTCTGTTACAACTCAAGGGCTACTGCTTAATTAATTTAACTTTCACCCTACAGTGGAAATGAGTACTAGAAATGGAAAATTGAAGAAGATAAATAATCTGATTATCTATCACTTCACATGGGATGTTTTTGCTTATATATGGGATGACTTTAGGTGCTTTGCTTTTTATTGAGTGACCAGTGATACATCCACACATGAATGACTGAGTACTACTAAACTTATTAAGAGAGGTAGGGAGTGGCCACCGTAATAACCGGATCTATGCTGTGCTTGCAATACAAACTACTGCTACTATTGATGGTAGTATTTGGACAAAATTAAAACTTTTTTTCCTTGCCTTTCCTACTCTGGAACGGACATGCGGGTGCAGTGTTACATGCTCTTCAAAGTTACACTTAGTTCATCCACTGACCGTCTACTCTCTCTAGATCATGGGTACTCACAAACTTTCTCTCCGGGGCTAAATTTACAGTGTAGTTTGTGGCCGAGGGCCGCACTGGTGGGGGCGGAGTCAGAGGGGGCGGGGCTAAAGCAAAACGAAAACTTGTGACCATGAGGTTGTACACAGGTCCCTGCAGCAGATGCCTTCATCCACTGAGCCACCAGACCCAGCATTTACATACATCTCTCTCCCTCCTGCTCTCCCTCCTGCCCTCCCTCTCCATCTCTCTCTCCCTCCTGCCCTCCCTCTCCCTCCCCCTCTGTCATCTCACTGTGTGTGTGTCTATCTGTGTCAGCCTTCAGCCCGGGTTGAGACTGCTTCCTCAACGCGCACACACAGACAACACCAAAGTACTTAACAGGTCTTTAAAAGACCATTAACATATTATTGAGGCTTTGTTTGTTGTAGCGCCCCTGCATCTCCACCCTGACAATCACTGCTTGCCCGGCCCCACAGAGCAGAGGCTTTGTTCTATTTCACCTCTTTGTGGCCTTGCATCTCCACTCTGCTCTGTGGGGGCCGGGGGAGCAGTGATTGTCAGAGTGGAGATGCAGGGGTGCTAACAGGTTAAATACAAAAAAGCCTCTGCTCTGTGGGGGCCGGGGGAGCAGTGATTGTCTGCAAGGTCTGCGCACCGCCAAGGAAGGCTTGCCGGGCCACCACCGGCCCGCGGGCCATACTATGAGTACCCCTGCTCTAGATACACATATGCTATCTAAGAGTCAGATAGTAGCATGATCCAGGTATATGGACACATACAGTTTCTGTGTCACCCACCCAGGCTGTTGTCCTTCCACCCATCATTGCTTCATCATTCACACAGCCATGCATCTCATATTCTTGCCTTCCAAGCTAGTCTTCAATCTCAATAAGTAAGGAATATATAAGAGCTTACCTCTGACCGCCACCACCACCGTCTCAACTCTCACAGCCGCCGCCTCCTCCCCTGAAGAATCGCCCTCCGCCTCCGTGTCGAGCACCACCACCTCCACGCTGGCCCCGCCACCAGATGTTCCACCTACAAAGTACATTGAAGAATGTTAGAATAAAGCACTCACTAGTCTTTGGTCTAGGAATGAAGACATGTGAAAACAATGTAATTTGTGACTGTCTACTTTAAATTTAAAAAAGATGTCCCTTTTTCCAGTGAAGGTTGTCTTGCTGCACTTTTTGGCACAACTGATGAAGGCTGGTTTTTTAACACGCACCATTTTTCTCCACACAGACAGAAGATGGACTTCTAACAACAAGATCAAGTTGAAACCAGGTGAGAGCTCGGCTCGACCACAAGAAATGTCTTCAATTAATCGTCAGCACTAACCACTTTTCCATTATCAGTTACACGTTTAGTTTTATTATGACTTCATTTTAATAAATGTGTTTACTTTTAATAAAGCTTTTAAACTTAAATACAATCTGTGTTTTTTGGTCCAGACTAGAGTGACTTAGCGAAAGGTTTTGCAATTTTTGCAAGCATGAGTCCAGATAGAACACTTCAAAAGACATTATGGACAATCCCAGAGGACTGCACTAAGTTGATAGAGCTATTGCTGACTAGAATCATGGGAGTTTCGCCAACCGTGCAATCTTAGTTAGCTACACAGACAGACTAATAAGAATAATCTAGTAATACCACAGGGAGTCATAGTAGAGGCAGGATAAGAATTTAGATACAGTCTACAAGAAGATCAAAGACAATTTTGAAAAAAGTCAAACGAGGAACGCTAGGAAAAATAGGTACTAGTCTAAAATGAAAACTTACTGGGGCCAGCAAAGGAGCCCTCGCCTGCCTGATCCTGGCCCTGTTGAACAGCATCCGCCGCCTGCTGCTCCTGTGTCCTCCTATCGCCCCTGGGGGGAGCTGACGTACAACATGAAAGAAAGAACAGAAAACATGGATGATTGTTGCTTGTCAATGTCAACTAAATCAAACATTTCAAAAGAACAATAACAAAATATTTCCGCGAAATTATATTGATTAGGGTTAGTTTTCATTTATTTGCGGACCTGTGACTTCGAAAGTCACGTAACTCACTAAACAAAGTACTGAAAGGTTCACCTAGGACTGGCAGGCAGCAGTCCGCAGGCAAGACGCAAAGTGACAGACAAACTCCATTGTGATTTCAGTCAGATCAGTGACAACACTAACAGTTGCCTGCTACATTACCAGTCATTTAAATAGTCAAACTATCAATCCACCGCCACTATTTTTCTTATTGTCAGGGGTACAAAGGAAGGGGCAGATTTAAGCCCCTTGCGGCTCTTTTGCTCCGTTCTTGCGTGACTTTTGTGACGCAGCAGCTAAACAAAAAAGGGCGCCATGGTGCGGCGTATAATATTATAACAACGTGACGCATTTGAGAGATGCATCCCGTTATAAAGCCCTGCGCCATCAGGGGGCGTTCCGGCGCAAGGGAGGGCATTCCTGCGCTGGAACACATCCTAAAAGTGGCTGAGGGAAATCTACAAAATTTCAATCAGTCACCTTTAGGACAATGATGCGTCACACAAACCCTGCACCTGCTTGAAGCAGACGTACGGCTTGACCCAGCGTTGGGGAGATAGGGTACCCCAGAGCATTGCTGGAGCTGCACCATCGTTGCGACGCAACTCCAGCAGTAAAGATTCGGTGACGTTTTGGGCCCATGGTGCGCCGCATTGCAAATACGGCGCACCATGTTTGGTGGTGGTAGCGGGCCGCACAATTAATGGCGCATCCCTGCTACTTTGCAGGGATGCGACGGTAATTGCAATTCTGCCCCTTAGGGGCATACTTACTTACGCGTTCTGGCGCATCTCCAGAGATGCGCCAGATCAAATGCGTCACGCAAAACTACCTTTGCGACACGGCAGATGCGCCTCATTTACAATGCGGCGCGCCCTGGCGCAAGGGTAGGCACTTGCGTGACGCATCTCGTCACGTAAGAGCGGCGCATCGCTGGAGTCACGTCGCCAACGCAATGCAACTCCAGTAATGCTCAGGGCCACCCAATACTTAACATGCTGTGTCAGTCCTTTCGCCTGCTTCAAGCAGGCATAAGGAATTGAATTGACGTAGCAGCGTCGCAGAAGTGCCTGCGTTAAATCTTGTAGATTTCACGCAGGCAATTTTGCGAGGCGCACAGCCGCCGGACCGCCCACCCTGCGTACTAGGAACGCACCCATTGGGGTGCAGGCCCATGGCTTTATAACGTGACGCATCTCCCTAGATGCGTCATGCTGTAAATGACTCGCAGGGATGCGGCACGTTTACGCCGCTGTTGCGTCACGCAAGGCAACGTAAACGTGGCGCAAGGGGCTTGTAAATGTAATCTGCCCCCTAGTGTCTAGCATTACGCAGTTCTGTAAAGTACACTCATACATAATAGTTACTCAGGCCAATGAGACCACGAAATGGAAAACAAATAAGCATAGTAGCAACGCCACTGAGAAGGAGAGCAGTGCACCTGAAATGCACAGAAGATTTTGAAATATAATTTAACTACAATGTAATCGTCATCAGCGGCATTATTGGCTTGCTCCATGTAAAAAACAAATATTTGCAATACAACAACACAGAGCAGGAGAAAACATCATAGTAGTGAGTGATGAAATGGCTACTACTACTCACCAAGCCCGGGGATCTCCAAGCCGAGCTGGTCCAGCAGGTCGCGGTCCCGGTCCAGGAGGTCCGTCCAGCGATGGGTGACCGGGCTGTAGGTGCGCTGGACCCCGTAGAGGTGGGATATGGCCCAGCACACCTTCTCCCACCGCTTCCGGCGCTCCCGCATGTTGTAGCCGCCGGCCGCGATCCTGCCGCCTCCCGCGATGGTCCTGGGCAGGCGGCGCTGGACGAAGTAGACCAGCGCGCCCACTTCCTCCGGGCTGAATATCTCCCGTCGCGTCACCTGCTCCCCCCTCAATCTCCCGCATGCTGTCCTGGCACTGGGTCCAGTACTACTCCCCGCCGCCGCTGCGGCCCTCAAGTGCCTGGGCAGCTTCACGGCGCCTGGCTTGACCATGGTCTGGGCAGGTAAGGTAGGAAGAAGTAGAAAATTAAGAAAGAATAGGATAGGGAAGAAGAAAAGAAAAGAGTTTAAAAAAGTAGTTTAAAAGTAAAGAAAAATAGCAGAAAAGACAAAAATATACAGCTAGGAAAAGAGAGGGATAGATAAGAAGCAAAATCGTAAAAAAAAACTGAAAACAAGCAAAGGATGGCAAAGATACCAAGAGGATTAAACACCATACCCAGACACAGGAAATGAATGAAAAACAAGATGGCTGGCGCCCGTTCACGAGCGCGAAAGTAAGTTCGCGCGAGATTTCCCTCGCGATCTCGTGCGAACCTCTAGATTTCCCTCGCGATCTCGTGCGAACCTCTACTCGCAATGCGCTTACTGCGCGAGATTATACATAGCGGGCGGAAACGGAAATACGTCACACAAACAAAATGGCCGCGCCCGTACTCGACCTTGGGGTAAATTCGCGTGTTGCGCTGCAAGCGGCTCGCGAATACTGCAAAAAAACTCGCGAAACAAGCCGCAAAAAAATAAAAAGCTCATTCGCACAAATTGGCGGCTTCCGCGGTCGGTTTCGCACGACGCCGCGCCCCGCGAATAGCGCGAAAAAACCGAAAAACGATTTTAGCAAAAGCAAAAGCAATGAGCAGGTGCAAAAGGTCAACCTCATGATTTGAAACGATTCCCTGTAGTGCTTCCTGAGGGGGCCCTCCAGAATTCGGTTGCCTGCTTGCAACTATTGTGTGACCCTGCTCTGACCTTAACTGTATGCCACAAAGGTCCTGATTTACAGCTAAAGGAGCAGACAAGCAGGTGCCAGGCTGGAACTTCAAATTCTTTCAGTGACACATTAATTAGCCCCTAATTCATTATTGTCAGTTGGGGCAGGGCAGGTGTTGTTAATAAACTAACCCCAAATTAATTCATGTCAGTTCAAGCAGGGCAGGTGGGCTTGCTTTCCCCCCATCTTCTACAGTGATGATGAACCAGAGGGTGGCATTGATGTAACAGAGGGTGGCATGGGTCAAAGAGAGGGTGCCAGTGGTGAAACAGAGGGTGCTGGGAGGCTGTGATGATGAACCAGACGTAGAAAGAACATAGTCGCGACCGTTGCGAGCCGACAAGTAAGTTCGCAATTGCGAACTAGTACCAAATCCTCGCGAACTGGCAGAAACACTTGCGAACACAAAAAAAAAATCTGCAAATTCGCGAGAATTCGCGGATTTTGCGGATTGCGAATTCGCAAATCCGCAAAATTCGCGAACGCGAGATTCGCAAAATTCACCCATGCTTATACCCAGGCCAAAAATATCAAAGGGTTATGTCACTCCAGCCGATGCATGTGCATTACACATCATACAGACAAGAGAGGAGACATGTGATTGATGTTGTTGATGGCTATGAGCGGACATGGTATGTGTGTACAGCATTGACTGAGATGACTGTCAATGAAGATCAATTCTTTGGTACACCAGGTGTCAGTTACGGGTACCGGTACAAAGAGACAGTGACATACACAATATGAAAACTGTTAGTATGTGATGAAATAGTCAGTGCTGCAGGATCCAGAGTCAGGCCTCCTATGGATGTGTCGGCATCACTCTGATGGATAGTTATGTCCCAACCTTGGATTACTGCCAATCGGCATTGTCTTTCCTCTGATGTGTTGTATCTTTGACATGTTGGTGCATATTACAAGGACACCATTTACTCATCAACGTTACATGGTACAGCATTGTGGTACAAGAGTGCCTTAACCCGAGTCACGATGCTGCTTTAAGCTGGCTACTGAGAATACAGCCCAATAGTGTTCAATACCACCTTTTCACATCATATCTTGTGTGCTAATGATAGAAAATGTATACATTCACAACCAACAGTTTTGATGTCTGGACCCTATCTTCAAGCCCAGCTTCAATATGTTTGAGTGTGTGATGTGTTATACCCTGGTCACATTGTATATAAATATGCACTGTGGTGAGATTGGTTTATTAGTTCCCCTCCCTGCATTTCCAATGTGTGCTGCATTGTGCGGCACCATAGAAACAGCAAGACACCATTGATTGTTCTTGTAAATGAATGTGCGCCTTACATCACATGAGCAATCTGTGTTGAAAATATCATCATGTGACTTAAATATGTGCGGCATTATGCAGCACACATAGAAGTGACAGGACATCATTTAAATATTGGTTATGTGCAGGAGGGGGCACCCTCTGTCACATTATCAACTTCCACATCAACCCAGAGTCACTTGCACCTTTTCCTGCAGGACGGGGCAGACACAGGTCTGCACCATACTATTGTAGGTATGTACAAACCTGAGTTGTAGGGCATAGCGCTAAGCCAAGGAGACCAATGGCACGCTCCACAACCACCTTGCGAATATGGCCATTTCTATGGCATGGCGTGGTTCTGCAAAAGTCCCATCAACCTGTCTCCTTGAATTCATTCGCTGGTAGACTCAGTCTGAGTATGTGACAACACCGTGGGTCCAGACATACACACCAATCTGGCACTCAAACTCAGACACAACACAGCCAACCTGCTGCAACTGGATCCTGCACACAAACAGGTGCCCCCTCAGGTCCACACACACAAGGGACTACCACACTGTAATCTGCAGCACGGACACATGCTGTAATGTTCACCAACAGGGACAGTCTGTACATGATGGACAATAATGTGCCACTGGCACAAGCTGAAAGGGATGTGTTGGACATGAACACCCACCTCCAGGAAATCAAGGGTGCCCTGGGGCTGCCCTTTTGAGCTGGCCAGGTTGTGAGCCTTCCCCTTTTTCTACAGTCCCCCAATAGTTTTTGTACAAATCTTTTTATATTAGTGTAAGTTTTTAACTGTTATTTAGTGTAGTTGTAGAGTAGAGTAGACATAGTTATTGTAATTTTTAGGTAAGGTTTTAGATTGTTTATTCTCTTAATGTAGTGTTCTGGGTTAAGTTTCCTTTTCCTTTGGGTGGGGGGTTGATGCATTTTTTTTGGATAAAAATAAAGAAACCAAAGGAATATATATTTGTGTTGGGTAATAGTTAGTTCATATTTAGTTAGGATGTATTTGTCCTGTCTGATGATGTGTTTTAAGGGGAGGAATGGGGTTGATGTTGCAGATATTGTTGCGTGTTTAGTATTAGTTAAGGTAGATAGTTTAGAGTAACATTTATTTAGTACCAGTCAGTTCAGTTCCGTTAGTTTTAGTGATTAGTGTTAGTTTAAAAGTAAAAGAAAAAGTAGTTGGGTCTAACAATGATTCCCACCCGACCAGATGTTATCTAGCATATGGCCTGCTTATGAAGAGGGATGCTATCTACTTTCTTGAAGTTAAATAGAGATAACATCTCCCTAAATTGTGCTTGGGTGGCATTGGTTAAATCAGCAAAATGAATATTAAAATCTCCCATCATTATATTCCTGATCCCAGTTGGAGTTAGACTGACTACAAAGGAGGCTAGCCTCTGCAAGGCTCCATTTGAACTGTTTGTACGACAATAAGACAAAAATTGAAAAGTAACTCATGATCAAACTAAAACCTCTATCACTCTAATTGTCTTTGGTTTAAAGAACATTGACAGTCCACCATGAGGCACTTTTTAAATAAAGTTTTATCAGTTTGAATTAGAAATAACATTTATTTTATGATGAAATTTGCGGCTAATGTTGGATTAAGCGTAAAGTGTAGCGGTTCCTTAAGTAAGCAGAAAACAGGGCAGCATTCCATAATTCCAGTGGTTCTTGCACCATTTTTGTGGTTTTGCACTCAGTGTTCAGAGATATTGGCTCAATGGGCCAAATTAGAAACTGCAAAGTATTCAACCATGCACGTTTACTACCCCCGATTTATTAAAATCAGAGGTTATTAGGACCAGGTATAGTGATCATTACCCAATTTTTTTTTGTCTCAAATCAATTAAAAACCTGGGAAAGAGAACAGAAATCGGGGCTAAAAACTTAACGGCATCGACTGACAGGCTAAGGGTGGTTTGGAAGGGGATAGATAACCAGGGTGTTTTGGCCAGAGTCATTAAAAAACATCCCACTCTGGCCCCGGCTTGCCTATCAACATCCAGCCCCGGGCCTGATATCGTTAACTCTTTTTTTTAATGAGATGTTAATTGAAATGACGGAATTGATACTTTCCAGAAAGTTTTTCCTACATGGCGACACCTGGTATCACCAAATAAGGGGTACCGCGATGGGGAGCAAATTTGCTCCTTCGTACGCGGGACTCTTTATGGGGTGGTGGGAAAGAGAACATGCTTGGGGTAGATATGCCTCCCCCTGGATGGATATGATCATTTTCTGGGGGAGGTATATTGATGACATCATAATGCTGTGGAAAGGAAGTGAAGTCCAGCTGGCGGATTACTTCGCCTATTTGAACGATAACCCCTATAACGTCCAATTGACGATAAAATCAAGTAACACTCAGATTGAGTTTTTGGATGTACTGTTCTATGTGGAGTATAATATGATACAGAGTAATTTGTACCGCAAAAGTACATTGTGTAATAGTTTATTGCACGCATCGAGTGCGTGCCCTAGCTCCACCATTAATAATATACCCTATGGGGAGATGGTGCTCATTAGAAGGAACTGCAGTACTGACAAGAATTTTAAAGAAATTCTAAAAGAGACCAAAATCAGATTTACCAACAGGGGGTATAACAAAAGTCTTGGATAAGGCTGAAAAAATAATTTTGACTGTTACCCGTAAAAATACTTTGATCAAGAAAGCTAAGAACAGTAAAAAGATTCAAAAATCAAACATGGCCTTTATCACACAGTACACACAAAATAGTACTGAGGTTTTTAAGGTGCTGAGAAGACATTGGAGTCTACTTAGTGAGGTACCGAATCTGAAAAATGAAATCAGTGACAACCCGAAAATCACTTTTAGGAGAGGCAAAACTTAATGTTCTGTGTCCAAGTTATCCTACAACCAAGAAAACAACAACATGGATACCCACAAAACCTAAAGGTTTTTTCACCTGTGGAGGATGCAATATTTGCCCTTTTGGTAAGAATAAGTCTAAGAAATTCCAGTATAACACTGATTGTGAATATGAGATAAGGCACTACATAAATTGCAATACAAGTTATGTAATCTATGTGATTGGTTGTGGATGTGAAAAGATATATGTTGGCAGCACTGTACGACCTTTAAAAATGAGAATTCAAGAACACGTAAGTGCTATGAAAAATTATGATTTAAAATATCCAATGACATACCACATGCGAGAACACCACAAAGATAACACCGTAATATGGTTTCAGGGTATTGACCACGTACCCCCACACCCCAGAGGTGGAGACCGTGAACTTACCCTACCAAAAAGGGAGGCAGCTTGGATATGTCGCTTGAGGTGCGTGGAAAGAGGACACAATGCGGAAGATGAGATGCACTACTACTTGCAATGAATTAACGTACAAGTCCTGGATGATATATTGTCAATTTAACATACTGTGATTCTGGCTCCGTAGCCATGTGTCCACACACTATGGGATCTGCACCCTCCTGTACCTCCTTTTCATATGTCTCATGTTTGTGATCTATTCATGGGGCGATCATTGCACATAAGTACCTTTTTGCTGATACTCAAAGGGTGTTGCTATATATATCTCCTGTCTGTTAAGAAAACACAATGATTAGGACTGTCTTAATGTTTTGTAGTTGTCGCACTTTGTTCGAAACACTACCATGCTATTTTGTTGCATCTTCCGCTATGATTAGCTGTCACGTTTCATAGTTTATTTGCATCGTTAATAGGACTCTCTTGATATGTAGACGCAATTTGCTTGCTTCCTCTCCAATTATAGGGAGGTTACTCTAGTTGGCCATATCAGACAATAGAATAGGGAACACACGGCACTTTTATTTTATTTGATAAATGCCGTGGGGACTTATAATGCACATCTCATTTTCTGTATATATTTAACACCATTCACCCAAACAATAAGAAAGCTAATAGGATCTCGTGGGTGAAGATAATAACATGTTACCGTAATCAGGTTGCACTTGTATCATGGGAAATAGCAGACAATGATAAACGAATAAACCACATGTTTTTATGTAATTACCAAATAGAACCAGGACTGATGAATTTGATTACATCCTCTTGAAAACTAAGTCGCTCTCATTAATGCGTGCGACACATATATCATTTACTTTTAATACCGTGTTGTAGCCAGTTCACTCACCCATATATCCCCATTAATGACTAGGCTAAGATGGCGGCCTCTTTTGACCCGCCAGTTGGGGTAAACTACATGCGGTATAATATCCGACCCACGTGATTTACGCTGTTTTACATTTAAATCCCCTGGCGGGCGGGCCTCTCCTGTACCTTCGGAAAACAGACCACGTTTGGATATTGAGACGCCACTTGGGGATTACAGGACCGACCCCTACAGGTACTTGTTGAGTAGGTTCACTATTCCTTGGAATGGGGATTTTAGTAGTTCTCACTCTATTTGGGTAACATTGCAGATAGGTTGCACAAACTTTTTCCAAACCACCATGGCGGACTTCTATGAGTGCATTTCTTCATTTTTGGCGCAGATATTTGCCAATTAATATGAGCGTAGTAGGATACGGTGTACCATAATTGTAAAAAATAATTTTTTTAAATGTATACATACTTTTGTAAATATTTGCGATTACTTTAATATAGTCATTAGCATATATATAAAGGGAGTGTTTAGGATACAGTTGAGCATATATAAATTGGAAGATATGCTAACAAGGGCAAAACACCCTATGACTATTATATACATTTGAACATTTTTATAGGCAACTGCCTTAAGGTGACTTCGTTTTGGGTCTGGAAACAGAATAAGAGGTGGGACCATTCTACTGCGCTGTGTGAATACTTTATATAGATAAGGTAGGCAAAACTAATGTTGATGTCCAATACAAATAAATGTATTCTCTTAGCGGGTGGGGTGAATGCTTGAGATTTACACGTGCAAGCAGTACTTTTATGAGCATGCACATGCGCGCTTAGGGACCAAATTCTCCTTTACATCTTATTCCCTCTACTATTATAGGTGAATACCGTGTTCTACAACAAACAAGTAAGCTAAAATCTTACTTGGATATTTGGAAATATCCAATTGTATGGGCCCACCGTAGTATGGACAATTCAATATAGAAAATGAATGTTTGAAAGAGGAACTCTTTTTGAAAACAATACACGCCTTGTGACATCAATTGCGGTAGGAACAATACTCGTTTACCTAATTATTTCATTCCTTATTTTTATTTTTGTGATACAGCAACAACATTGTTGATAAATACATTATATAATAACATGCTGATTTGCAAAAATACAGATTGTAGAGCCGAATTGATTCGTGTTTTCAGACTATCATGACAAATGAGTGTTAATATTCTCGGGGTCTTCTTAAAAAGGTTCTATCTTTTAAACTTTTCATTTTACATCGAATACCAACTACCGGTTAAGTTATCCGTACATATAAATACCATTGAGCCTATGGATACATACCAGTCTCTATTACTGGTTTTCGCAATGAACCTAGAGGGAGTTTAAAATTAGACAAAGAAGGGGGGATAAATTGTCATGCAACTAGATTGGATGTGACAGCTTGGGTACAATCATGAAAAGGTTCGAGGCATATGTGACCTTTTTAATGGAGAGTGTTTCAAACTTTGTGCTATGGACACAATGTAGTGATAATTTATTTAGCTTTGTCATATAACCAATGAAATAGTAACATTTACCTAAGGAGGGCCATCTCCGTTCTCTTTGAGCCATTCTAGTATTATTATATCCTAGAATCAACTGTTCTGATATTAAATCATCTGATTTGACTTATAGTTGTGTTGATATGTTATGTGCGGGATGATTCCCACAGCTCGCATTTTAGATGGTTGCAATACAAAATGACGCTGACATATGTGATTATGATATGAAATCTAAAAAAGAAATTTCAGATAAAATACTGCTAGCAGATATTAAACTATTTAAAGTGATTTATTGCAAAAACATTGTCACATTGACAGGTTGGTTATTAGGGTGTAATATGAAACAAAGTAGGCACCCGGTATACAAATCAGATAAGAAGATGTTAGACAATGTCTCTACTTATCAAATGCTGAAGCTTTCAAATATAAGTATATTTAACTCATCTTTGTATGTGGGCACTGTTTTGAGGTAACTTTTTATATCTATTTATAAATGTATGTGTACATGTTGTGTTTTTGTAGCACTTATATTGGTTTTGTATGTCCTTTTATGATTTAAAGCCCTGAAGAAGTTCTGGTTGACAGAACGAAACGCGTTGGCTGGTTTCTATAAATGGAGTATTAAAAGAACTTTGAATTTTGTCTATCACAATTCAGCGTCTTTATAACAGGACAGTTCAACGACCTCTTTATCTCCCATGTTCTGTGGAGATCTACTTTTGTAGCGGTGCTTTCTCATCTATGACGAAAATATAAACTCTTTTTGTGAGCTTTGTAAGGCCATAAAAATTGAAATTTCCAAGCCTGTCCTAGCCCATAATAATAGTAATCCTAGGTGGTTTGACACCTCATGCTCCAAAGCTAATCGGGAACTTAGGGCTGCCCTTATCGCTGTACCGCGTGATTTGTCCCTGGTAAGGATTCTGAGATCTAGATATAAATACACCCTAAAAATCAGATCTGAGGAATTAATAAAAGACCACTGGGACTCTCTTATCCGCACAGCTGCCTTAAGAGATGTAGCTGGGTTTTGGATAAGCATGGGCGGAAAATCTGATTCGCTCACGGATTTTGCGGATTTTCGGTAAATTCGCAATCCGCGGGTTTCGCGAATTTCCCGCAAAATCCGCAAATTCGCACGCAGCGGATTTTTTTTCTTTGCGGTGTAAGTTCGCAATTGCGAACATGTAGGTGCGGCGGGCAGCAACAATCTCGCACTCGCGAAATTACAAAAATTGCAATTCCGCACAAGAAATCTACTAGCAAGCAGCATAGACCTTCTGAAAATGATTATTTTTATCAGAATAACTCCTCAGGTTGACATTTGCCTGCACTTTTTTAGATTTGAGGCCTTTTGATTTTCTTTGCATAACTTTTGGATTAGAAATCTACTTTCTCATATAAGCTTGGTGGGGCATTAAAGTTGCTGTAATGCTGCTCTGCAGAAAAACGAGTTTTGCAAAAGTGAAAGCAGGTTCAAAAGTTCAAACTCATCATTAGTAACCGTTCCCTGTAGTGCTTCCTGACAAGGGCCCCTCCAAAGTTCAGTTGCTAGTTGCAACAATTGTTCAGTTGCTAGTTGCAACAATTGTATGACCCTGCTCTGACCCTCACAGCAGGCTCAAAGATTAGCTACAAGTTCTCCTGTTCCTAGGAGAGACAAAGGAGAGACACAGTGGTAAAGTAAGTTTAAAGAAAAATAAATTCCCTTATCCCCGTCTTGATACTTTTGCAGGTGAGTAGTCACGCTTAACAAACACTGTTTGATTGATTGATGTATGAGTAATAAAAATGTAGATCTGGTCTTAGGAAGATGCTTTTGATTCCAAATTCAAATATGGACATAGCTTCATTTTAAAGCCAGCCTTCAAGGCAGGCCTGGCTTTAACATTACATCCCAAACCACAGCCGAGCATACTTAAGTGCCTTAACACCACTTGGTTCTCTAAACCTACATGCCCTACAATATATTAAGGACATAAAGTAGATTGTTCTTACCAATTAGAATATACCAATCAGCATTGCCTTTAGAAGATTGAGCACTAGCCCTGGGCCTGGTTTGCAGAGCCCAGGCACTTTCAGATCAGTACCACTGGCAAATAGGAGATGATCAGGCAAAAGCAATGACTTTGCTGCAAAGGATTCTTAAGGTTTTAGATTCTTATGATTTTCATGTATATGAGAATTTCAAATGTTAGGCTGAGATCCAAACAGGCCAGACCTCACACCATTACACCATTACACCATTAGTTGGTCAAATTCCCTAGCACAGAAAGCCAAAAATTATTGATACTTTCTGGCTTAACCTTCTCCTGTATAACTATTATGTTGCATTGTGTCCTTTCGTCTTGTGGTTTCAATAGATTACCCACACTTGACATTTAGGGGTATTTCCTCATTGATCCCATTATCAGCACAGCAATGGAATGAAAATATGGCACCAGGCCAGCAAACACCATGTATACAGAATGGGACTTTAATTTTCTACTGCATTCATAATCTGGTACCTTAGCCAATTGGTGTGTTTGAAGTGAATTATTAATATAGCTCCCAGAATCTATTAGTTAAATGAAAGATGTCCTGAGACTTAATTGATGTGGTCACCCTAGATCATGGGTACTCACAAACTTTCTCTCGGGGGCCAAATTTACAGTGTGGTTTGTGTCCGAGGGCCGCACCGGTGGGGGCGGGGTCAATGGTGAAGGGGGCGGGGCTAGAGCAACAAAAAAAAACAGTGACCATGAGGTTGATCACAGGTCCCTGTAGTGGACGCCTTCATTCACTGAGCCACCAGACCCGGCATACACACATCCATCCATCCATCCATCCATCCATCCATCTCTCTCTCTCTCTCTCTCTCTCTCTCTCTCTATCTCTCTCTCCCTTTCTCTCCCTTTCTCTCCCTCTCTCTCTCCCTTTCTCTCCCTCCCTTTCTCTCCCTCTCTCCCGCTGTTTCTCTGTCTCTGTCTCCCTCTGTCTCACTCAATCTGACTCTCTCACTCCCTCTCACTCCATCTCTCCCTCTGTCTCACTCACTCTGACTGTCTCACTCCCTCTCTTCCTCTGTCTCCCTCTCTCTCCTTCCCTCTCCCTCCCTCACTCTGAGGTCTCTCTCACTCTGAGGTCTCCCTCACTCTGAGGTCTCCCTCACTCTCCTTCCCTCTCCCTCACTCTGAGGTCTCCCTCTCTCTCCTTCCCTCTCCCTCGCTCGGAGGTCTCCCTCTCTCTCTTTCCCTCCCCCTCACTCTGAGGTCTCCCTCTCTCTGAGGTCTCTCTCTCTCTCCTTCCCTCTCCCTCCCTCTGTCACCTCACCCTGCCTGTGTGCGCCCGGGCTGTGACAGCTTCCAGGCGCACACACAGCCGCACCCGAGCACTTCACAGGTCTTTAAAAGACCATTGGAATGTTAATGAGGCTTTATTTATTTATTTTATTTATTTATTTCTAAAGTTTCATATAGCGCAAACTTGATCCCGAAGGATATCAGAGCGCTTTACAATTTGAGGCAATTAAATAACTTCCCACCCTATTCCCCTATAAACCCACATCCTACTATGGAACTATAAATGCACAATTAGAACAAAATTGGAAATAACAACTAACATTTTTACACAGATAATAAAAACAAAAACAAATCTTATTCCAAAAATACATGCATCACACACAAACTGTGTGAGGGAAATGTCACTGCTGCCCCACAAAACCCCCAGTGCGCTGAGGAAAGTGCCAGCCCCTCCCCCCGAACAATACACAAGAAGCACCTGTACAACGGGAGGTGCAGCAGGGAAGGGGGAGGCTGTGTCGACAATACAGCACATCATGAAGCATTTTTGTTTTGTGTCCCACTCTGGAACAGACGATTAACAACTGTTTTCAACGCCTAGAGATCAGAGAAACTGTAGAGGGCACTTGTCAAAATATAGACATTATACTTTGCCTGTTTCTGCCAATCTCAATGCTTGTTCATCCCGACCTCTTTCTATCTGTTCTTCTGTGTGTAGGTTCACTCCTGTTTTCACTTTAAACCTTCCATGAAAGCATTCAGGCCTCTCCCACCCTTGTGCTTTCCTGTGCTATTGAACTAAGTTGGAGCAAAAAGAGTAGCTACATTCATTTCAGAGGCAGTCCTTAGGATACGGGAGGTGGGGATCCTTCTGGGGGTCCCCTATTACCTCAAAGATACATTATCTGAGATATGAGTCTCAGGGCCCCTCCCCATATTCTGTAGGGGCCGTCATGTTTTTGTGTTATGCAAATGATTCATATATATCTGTATATGTCCATCCCTGTATATTCGTTACTGTGGGTCCAAGATGTACCTGTGGGTCAGTACACATCTGTTGCGTGTAGCCCTGTGTCTGTCTATGAGTATCTCTGCCTGCCTGTCCGAGCACATCTCTATGCTTGCCTGTCTTTGGTATCTTTGTCTGCCAATCATGAGTACTTGGTACTGTGAGTTACAGTCTGGAAGCTGGGTGTATTTTTGCACACATGCTATGACTGGGCTGAATCTTGTTCTTGAAGTCTGGGGGTTGGGTTTGCGTTTCCTATTACCAGTGATGTTAGCAGCTGGGGTCGTCTCAGAACTTACATTGTGCGAATGACGAACTGATTTCAGGCAGGACGGTGCAGCCTGGAAGCCCCGAGTCATATATAGAATGTGAAAACGGCTACTTTAATGAGAAAGGTGCAATCTGTAGGTAAACATTCCCCTGGCAATGTGCCATTCAGAATAATTTAAAACCACAGCCTCACTAAGCATCCGTCTTCCCCTCCTGTAATAAGCGATAAACATAACCTTGTAAAACAAAAAAAACTTGAATCACGCAAAACCTACATTCATCCAAACATCACTACATTTAGGACTTTATATCGCCATCCAGCTGCTACAGGATGAAAGCTGCATTTCAAACTACTGACATTTATCTTATCTCTGAACGTGTTGTGATTTGTGGTTCAGCAGGCTCGGTAGTCACAGATGCCTATTTTCGAGCAGTTGGTTGTTGTTTTCCACCAGTGTTCTGCCAGCGCTCGGGTCTTGTGGATGAGCCCAAACGCGCTGTGTTCTAGGGGGTAGTTTCGGAAAGGCGATCGGTGTGCATTTTCACCCATGGCATGTCAATGTCGCAGCTTTACTCGAACTGTGAAGATGCAGCTCTGCTGATAACCCTGATCCCACCCTGTGCCACGCCCTAATTTCCAGACACAAGCTTAAAGACATAAGAAGCGGCGTATACACATTTTTAGAACACTTTATAAGGCTATTCTGTTTCGCACAAGCCCTCAGCAGAGATCAGCAGAGATCCATGACAAAAGATTTCTGCATGTACCCTTGGTACAAGCTGGGGTGCGTCATTATTTTCGGAGGCGGGAGGGGGAGGAAAGAGCGAGATGTCGCACCTACTTAAGATATCTTCACTGGGGAAATGGTTCACCTCTCAGCGTCCCTGCACCCCCACTCTGACTATGGCGGGAATCGCCCGGCCCCCACAGAGCAGCTCTGCAGACACTCTTCAAAAAAAAACCCTTTTTTTTTTTAAACTCTGGTACGATGTCTGCAAGGTCCGCGTGTGGTATTGGGTTCCCAAGGCCTACATGCTCCGCAGAAATACCCACTTACACCAAAAGAACTGTTGGCACAGAAACTGAAAAGTACAAAAGACAAGTTTATTAAGACCCCATGGAGTGGTGGTACATTCCTACAGCACCCTTCGACAATGCAAGTAGTATCACACCGAACGTTGGTGCAAGTCCTTCTTTTATACAATTTACAGGTAATAAAAGGTAGGCGGTACAAAGTTACAGAGTTTAGGTACATATATGGTCATTTTTGGAACACAGCAAACTCATGGGAGGGGTTACAACTCCACTGGTCAGTTTTGGCGGAACATTCCTGAGGGGTGACTGGTCAGCGGGAATTGCGCATGTACAGGCTTGACCGTTACTAAAAATAGCCTGTTGCTGGGCAAACTCGAGTGGTCAGCGGCACGGACAAAGGACAAAAGGGCATGCTGACCACGAGGCCGCTCATTCCCTAAAATGGCCGCCGTAGCATACAAAATGGCGTTTTCAAATAAGGCCAAGTTAAGGGAAATAACGTGTAGCAAAGCTAAGCGCTAACCTGGCCATTGTCAAATTACGACAGACGACCCTTTTAGCGTCTAGCTGAAGCTACCTCATAGTGGATATAGTCGGGATACTCATCTTCGATATCAATTGACATTATTTGAGCTACTTGTTTATGAAGCATCAATTCTTTTTGGACAAGAGCTCGTCTAGATGAAATACAGACTGATAAACACATAGAACATAATGCAGGGCCACATTGTATACATAAACACACAAAGAATAGTATCCCAACTATGATACATAAAATCGTCAGTAGCTTCCAGCCCCACGTACTAAGCATTGACCAGAACCACCCCGAAAGGGTCCATGTACCATTGTCCGGGTGTATTTCAGCAGCAATTATGTGGAGTTTGGAAATAGCAACATATACAGATGGTGAGTTATAAGGCACGTAAATACAACAGCTACTTCCGATAATTCTACATGCCCCCCCACCCCGATCAGCTAGAACCACATCAAGAACCATTCGGTTCTGAAGCGTAACAATTCTGGATATTTGAAGTTCTTCTGTTATATTTCCTAATGCGAAAGCGGTATCGTTAGCTACAGCCTCAACAACACGGGTCAGTCGTCGTATTTTCTGACTATTCAAAGCAGCCCCCACAAAGGAAAACAATCCCAAATTGAAATCTGCATATTGTTGTAAGGCAGTATCGGTCTGGTCAATATCATCCAAGACTACAGCACGTCTAACTCTATTTAACACAAAGTCATGGTACAGGATATAACCATTATGGTACATTGGTGGGGCAATGAATACAGGGGGCAATACAAAGGAAATATAACATGTACCTAGCCATCCTAACGGGAGCTGATGATAGCCTTTACTACCACAAATGAAGTATGTATTTCGGGATGCCACAAATGATATACCATTCGGACTGTTAAATGTAAGTGTGGTGTTGCATTCACTTTTTCCAACCGGGATAGTACCTTTATTTCGTATACATAAATCCGCCTTAGTATCAATGACATTTATGACATGAGAACTGGACATATTAATGTTCCTTTGGTTACTGTAAACCCGTGGTGCAGATACATTATCGGGGTGGTACTCCTCCCATTCAAACCGAGTACCTTCGGCCTGTGGATAACCATCCCGGTCATGGTAGCATATTTTATTTAAACGGAACAGCACCCCCCCTTTTGTTGGCCAGCACAAAGTGAATAGAAGAGTATACCAAGCATTGCAAGAACCGTTATGGGAAAACGGGAGTGGGATGAGCGGTGTGCCCCCTTTCTTCTGATGCCCAGGCAACATCCCACACACCCAACAATTAGAAGTGTTCGTCATATTGTGAGTATGATGCAAGATTTGAATGAAGCTATTGTTCAAGTAAGTCTGTCGGTGCCGTTCTTCATGATAGGGTAAGGTGAAATGAAAATGTTCAGATGGAGCCGGGGTAGTCGGCAGCAAATGTTCTCGTACAGGCACCACAAGTTCTACTACCCAGGCTATCACTGCTATCACCACAATTGTCAGTTCGAACAAGATAGCACCAAGGATTCTCTTGTCTCGTGATGCAGAAGACGCCATAGTTCAAAGAGTTCACAATGTCTCAAGTATACAACTACAAAAAAAATAAAAAAAGTTAGTGCTGAGCTCCGAGGTAGCCGTTGTTTTCTTCTCCGGGGTCAAGACGGGTGTCGCTACTCTTGGCAGGACTGATCCCCCCCCTTGAGATTTCCGGCTTCCGTTTCACAAACCCCAGAGCGGTAACCAACCAGTCTCGCACCCAAAAAAAAGAAATCTTCTTCCTATCTTGGCCGCAGATCATAGCGCTGTCGTCCAGAAACAGTGTGGTCCGGGAAGGCTCCCTCAGATTCAGCCGATGTCACAGCTGGGCTCTTTTCTTTGTCCAAGATCTCTCTATAGTCGGACAACACAGTAGGATTCACCAGGTCCGGAGAGACGCGACGGCAGTGAGTTGAATGCACCCACCGCTTTCTGTTGGTCACTCGCACAGCCGTTCGAGTCGCCAGGAGAACTTGCTCGGGGCCACGCCACCTCGGTTCCAAGCTGTTCGGTCTCTCAAACGACTTAAACATGACATAATCTCCAGGACGGAGATTATGAGCCTCTCCAATGGAATTGTCAGGGAGCGCTTCTCGAACCTGTTGATGAATAGAAAGCAAATCATTTGTTAATCGTGCCAAATAATCATTCATCATTATACAAGGCACATCATGTAACAATCGCGGCTTAGGAACTCCCCATATATTCATAGGCCTTCCAAACACCACTTCATACGGTGTGAGGCCAGTTCGAGAATGCGGCACTGATCTAATAGAGAGTAATGCTAGCGGCAGGGCATCCGGCCACTTCAATGACGTGGACGCCACAATCTTAGCCAGTTTCAATTTCAACGTAGCATTGTACCACTCAACAAGACCTGCTGACTGAGGGTGGAACACAGCATGAAACTTCTGCTGAATCCCCAGTCCCTTTAGCACGTACTCCACAATTTTCCCAACAAAATGAGGACCATTATCGCTCCACAAAAATTTGCAAACTCCAAATCGAGGGAAGTACTCTTTGAGCAGAACCTTTGCTGTTGTCAAAGCTGTATTATCTTTCGTGGGGAAGGCCTCAACCCATTTGCTAAAAGCACACACCACCACTAAGACATACTTAAGGTTATTGCAATGCTCAAGCTGGATGTAATCCATTTGAAGTACCTCGAATGGTGCAGAAGGTGGAACGAACCCTCCTTTCGGAGTATGCGTCCCTTTTGCAGGATTGTGCTGTAAACATATTAAACAGGTCTGCACTACTCTCTTTGCAGTATTGGCAATCTCAGGATGCTCCCAAACTCGTGTTAACAATCGAGTGATTGCAAGAGCCCCCACATGTGCCAACCCATGTGTCATCTGGACCATCGCCTGCAAGTAAGCTGCAGGCAATTTCCATCTCTCCATGTCCTTACTCCTCCAACAACCCTCATCATCTAGTACCCCTTCTGCTGCCCATGTCACAAATTCTGCTTCCGTCGCTGATTTTTGGATATCTAGTATCTCCGCTCTAGCATCATGCCATCGCTCGGCCTGCGACTTCGCTACATACATGGGGGAGTCATTTCGAGACATAGCTGTTTGTCTTGCTATACTGTCTGCAAAAGCATTGCCTTGTCCCACCTTGTCAGTGACCTTTTTATGTGCACTGCATTTGATTATCGCTACTTTCTTTGGACAAAGCAACGCGTTTAGGAGGTCACGCACTAGTTCTCCGTGCATAATGTGTACCCCATGAGAAGTCAAAAACCCACGCTCTCTCCAGAGTAGGCCGAAGTTGTGCGCTACTCCGAAGGCGTACAGGCTGTCTGTGTAGATGTTCACACATAAGCCAGCACTCAGTTCGCAGGCTCTTGTCAAGGCTATCAGCTCCGCTGCTTGGGCTGATTTCTGGGGTATTCGTGCTGTTTCTACCACTGTCTTAAGCGTTGTGATCGCATATGCTGCAGAAGTCATGCCATCTGGCAGCCTCAAACACGATCCATCAACCCACAGTTCCCCATCCACGTCTGGAAGTGGAATATTCTGTAAGTCGACACGACCCTTTGTTTGTTCCTCGGTCAGGAAAACACAATCATGATGTTTTTCCTCCTGGCCCTCTTCAACCGGATAAGGCAATAAAGTGGCAGGGTTCAGGGTAGCACATCTTTTCATTGTAATGTGTGGCGCCAGGAGTGTGAGCTCATATCCGGTTAAACGTGCGCTCGTAAGATATTGAGTCTTTGTTTGATTTAACAGGGCATCTACTGCATGGGGAACTAGTACCAACAATTTGTGCGACAAAACTATTCCCTCACTCTGTCGTATAGCTACCGCTGTTGCTGCAACTGCTCGAAAACACCCAGGTAACCCTCGTGCTACAGGGTCAAGAATGGCTGAGAAGTACGCACATGGCCTCTGCTTGTCCCCGTGTGCTTGCACTAACACTGAAAACGCGCACCCATCTTTCTCGTGCACGTACAATATAAAAATCTTCGTGTAATCTGGTGTACCTAACACGGGTGCAGAGCAAAGGGCCTGTCTCAGTTGTTCAAAAGCATTCTGACATTCATCTGTCCATTCAAGGGGCATTGGTGTAGTTTTGGACAGTAACGCTAACAAGGGTTTTATAATGTGCGAAAACCCCATAATCCACTGTCTACAAAAAGACGTTAGTCCTATGAAAGCGCGTACATCTCTCTGAGTGCGGGGGACTGGTGTGTCTAAAATCGCCTGAATTCGATCTGATGTTAATACACGCCCCTCCTTAGACAAAAGATGACCGAGGTAGGTCACCTTGGGTCTACAGTATTGTAACTTTTTCTTAGAGACTTTATGATTGTTCTGAGCCAAAAAAGAAAGCAAAGCAAGCGTACTCTCCTCACATTGTACATAAGTGTCTGCAGCCAACAGGAGGTCGTCAACATACTGTATAAGTGCTACTCCAGATTGCAATTCAAAAGAGTCAAGCTGTCTTTTTAAAGCCTGGCTATATATGCTAGGACTCTCTGTATAACCTTGAGGAACACGACAAAATCTATATGATTTATTATTTAACGTGAAGCCAAATAGGTATCTGCTGTCGGGATGAATGGGAATGGAAAAGAATACGTTTTTAAGGTCAATGACAGAAAAGGTCGTTGCTGTTGGAGGGACCAATGTAAGCAAAGTCGTGATATCAGACACCACCGGATATTGGGGAATGACAATTTTGTTAATTTCTCTCAAATCAATAATAAATCGATAGACTTTGTCGTCAGTGTCTTTCTTAAGAATCGGAAGAATAGGGCTGTTACAAACATTGTAAGGAACTTCCTCCACCACTCCTGCAATGATCAAATCCTGAACAATATGCGTCAGGGCAATTTCACCTTCCCTAGAGATCTTATACTGTGGTACCCGTGGCAAAAGTACTCCCTCCTTGACAGTAATCCGAATAGGTGGAATAAGCATCTGTCCCACATCCGTATCTGAGGTCGCCCACAACGTGTGAGGGAGAGAGGCTAATGCTTCAATTTCCTTCATTGTACAAAATCTGTCCAAATCTGGGTAATTGTCATTCAAAATAACCTGCACTCCTTCAGGAGCGCAGCGAATCGTTGCTCGAAAGTATTTGAGCAAATCAATGCCCATAATGTTATCTGGAGTGTGTGGTGACAACAAAAATGGACAAAAACTGAAAAATTTGTCAATACAAGGTGCAAGAGGTTGTGATAATGGGCTAGGAGAGGGTGTGCCATCAAACCCTATACATGTTATCGTTTCGCCAGACAGGGGAGCCCTTGGAACCAAGTTTTTGGACAAAGCACTACGAGTAGCTCCTGTGTCAACTAAAAACTGATCAGTAGAACCCAAAATGCCCGCTGATACATATGGACCTCTTTGATCTACTGGCACTTCAACTGATTCCGTACCCCTTCCTACGCAGTCCTATGCATGCACATAATCCCGATGCTCCTCATTCTCACCCTCCGATATCTGATATTGATTTTGTCTATCAAAAGTATTTTGTTCATCCTGACCACGGCCCCTCGCTTCAAACCTACCACGATCACTTCCGCCACCTCTCGCTCCTAAATAATTATTCCCCGACCTTCCACCTCCACGACCACGCTGACTACGTTGCTCACGAAGCACCGGACAATCTTCAGCCCAATGCCCAAACTCTTTACAATATGCACATTGGTCCTCCGCAATGTCAGTACGACCGTACGACGCATTACCCCCTCCTCGCCTGCCTCTATCATTCCCTCTAGATTGCGCCCCGCGAACCTGCGCCAACATCACCTTCGTTTTCAATTCCTTTGTTTTCTTATCTACACTTTCTTTAGCCTCTAATTCCTGCCGCTCATAATACTGAGCCATAGTTAACAAAGACGCAGGGGTCGCCGTGGTCCAGGAACTTTCACTTGTTTTTAATCGCTTTGCAATCTCCGGTAGGAGATTAGCCACATACTTATCAACAAACAAATGCCTACCCGTATCATCTGTTAACGATTGACCACTATAATCATGAAACGCTACTTCGAAGCGGGTAAAGAAGTCAGATACTGATTCGTCTGGCTTCTGTTTGCACGAAGCTAACATAGTCCAATCGATCTTTTTAGGAGGAACAAGCGTTTTTAATTTTTTCAAAATAGCCGTTGGGAGTTCTAAAATTAAATCACATGGTTTGCATGCAGGTTCCCTATCTAAGTCAGCCTGGCTTATTTCTTTCCAAGTTGCCCCAAACATCGTTTGATCATTAGTCTTACGAATCGACCTCCACATATCAGGCGGAAGAATTAATCCAAAGAAGAGATCTATATCAACAAGAGTCATAACACAAGAGGAAATGGCCCCCTCCACCCCTTCATAGAATGCGGCCGGATTCTTACGGAGATCAGGTAAAGCATTTTTCAATGCCATAACATCTGCACTATTCCAAGGCGTATAACCCAATTATATACAAAATACCCCTTTGAATTTGCAGACGTTTTATCATCGTCTGTACCGTGGGAAACATACAAAGGTGCAGCTTCACGCATAGGCATAACATGCACTTTAGAATTCTTATCTGAGCCCCGGAGAGAACACTCTTTGGACTGCTCCGTCGACCCCGGCACGGACTCCTTAGCTATTTTCCCTTCTTCCCGCAATCTGGACGCCTCTTCCCGTAGCTGGAGCAGTTGTTTGAAAAGGTCATCGACATCTGCAAGAACAAATAAACCTTTATCCAAATTCTCACGATGGGCCGACACAGCCTTAGGTTCTAAGGTCTCTGAATATTTACGAAATCGAGTAACAACTTCGTCTGCGAAGGTATTCAAAAAACACATCAATTCTCGTTCTGTCCATTTACTCCTTTCAGCTATAACGTCTGCCACAGTTACATGATTCAAATTTAATTTTCTAGCATAACTACGCAAATCCGCGGATCTCTCCGCAGATAACCTGACACTCGATTTATCCTTCCCATCCGACTTATCCCGTTCTTCATCACCAGAATCTTCAGTCGGAGCCGTAGGCTGAACATACGGAGGTGGAGATCGATCTAATAACGAAAAATCATCAATTTCATCATTAAGGACAGGATAAAGCGGTCGTCAAATAGGAAATTGACCGGTCGTTTGCAAATTACGTTCCTGTGCCTCCCTCTCTTTCTTTTCCTGCGCCTCCTTTTCCTCAAGCTGTAAAGCTTTATCTCGAGCAGCCTTGCGCTGCTCTTTGTCCGCCAAGGCAACCTCACGCTTCATACGTTCACGCACCGCTTTCTCCCACATTCGCACACAATCAAACATATCCTGTCTAGACCTGCGCTGAAACAAACATTGCTCCACAAACTGAACCTTTCGCAAATCAAACGACCCATGCAGTGGCCATTGCAACTCGGGATCGGTTCTAGTGTATTTATGCCGTAATTTACTGTACAGTATAGGGGGAAGGCTGAATTTCACATACACCTCACGATTGGGGGTCCCCTCTGGAGGAGCCGGCTGAGATTCAGCTAACCTAATTGTGGTACCATTTCCAAGACAGCACATCCCTCGGAGTGTGCTTAAAACAGGCATGTTCAAAAAGTACCACAAAAGCGTGATACCATAAAAATGGCACTTACAGTACTTCACACAAATGTGCCACTCAGAGTACAAACAAAATTAGAGAAACATCTCTACATGCCTGCCTATGTGAAGTGCACTGCACACATATATTCAAAGTTCACAAAGTCAAAATGTTAGCTAACTCAAATCATAGTCACAATCATAGAACTTCAGTAAGCGTCCGTAGACTACCTTACCGATCACAAATCTTACCCAATCTCAAATATCCAGATTCCAACTGCCAAGGTCTTTAACCGAATCAGCCAAACGGGCACTGTACAGCAACGCAGACGATCAGGATCTCAGTCGGAGACCGGCGCCACCTGGAAGGTCAGATCAGAAGGAAAGGAAGAAAACACCGTGGGTGCCAAGACTCGGGTCACTCAGTGGTAGCGTATGCGTCCATGGCGAGTTTCCAATCCTTTGTCACGACCTCGCCAATTTGTGGTATTGGGTTCCCAAGGCCTACATGCTCCGCAGAAATACCCACTTACACCAAAAGAACTGTTGGCACGGAAACTGAAAAGTACAAAATACAAGTTTATTAAGACCCCATGGGGTGGTGGTACATTCCTACAGCACCCTTCGGCAATGCAAGAAGTATCACACCGAACGTTGGTGCGAGTCCTTCTTTTGTACAATTTACAGGTGATAAAATGTAGGCGGTACAAAGTTACAGAGTTTAGGTACATATATGGTCATTTTTGGAACACAGCCAACTTATGGGAGGGGTTACAACTCCACTGGTCAGTATTGGCGGAACATTCCTGAGGGGTGACTGGTCAGCGGACTAAAGGGCATGCTGACCACGAGGCCGCTCATTCCCTAAAATGGCCGCCGTAGCATACAAAATGGCGTTTTCAAATAAGGCCAAGTTAAGGAAAATAACGTGTAGCAAAGCTAAGCGCTAACCCGGCCATTGTCAAATTACGACACGCGGGCCGCCAGGGAAGGCTTGCCGGGCCGTACTATGAGTACCCCTGCCCTAGATGGTAATAATAGTAGACACTTGGGCCTTATTTATGAGGCCTTCCAACAGTTTTGCGCCACCGTTGCATCATTTTTTGTGATGCATCAGCAGCGTAAAACATGCCCCCTGTTGCCCCCTATTTAAAAAGTGATGCATCTAAGCAGAGGCGTCACTTTGTAAACCCCTGTGCTACATTGTACCTGCGTCAGTTATAATGTATGCAGAAGGGGCATTCCCAGACAAATTTCATATAAGTGATGCAATGAAATCTATGAGACTTCACTGTGCCACTTCTAGGATGCAAATGCATCAAAACCTTCCCCCTTCCTCTTGGCAGGCATGAGGGTGAAGCATAGCACTCTCCCCTGCATTGCTGGAGGTACATCACTTTTCCAACACAACTCCAGCAATGTGGCATTTTTGGTCCGACAGATAAGTGAGTAAAACTGAGGTTTTACTCATTCCTTGCAACCTGATGCGTCATACAGCAAATATGACGCATCCATCATGTCGGGCGCAATGAAAAATGGCGCATCGCTGTTTTAACATGATGCCTCACTTTTCACAGATAAGGCCTGCGGTCCTTTGATAGCAACAACTTTACACCAACTTATGTGAACATGTTTTAGAGCTTTAAAATGGGGCTATCTGCTTGCCCCATACCAAACAGACAAAACGTTTTCTCCATGCCGGTTGCCTAGAGCTACTAGACGTGAACATCTATGCAAATGCAAACAGCTACACGTTTCGCCAGGCATATCGTAAATTCATATTAGATCAGCTACTTAACATCTCTCCATCATTTGCATTACTTTCCATGATTTCACAATTTCTCCGCAATTTTATGATGTTCTTCTGCAATGCATTAGCTGAACATTGTACTGAATTCAAAGTCTTTCACCCAGGGGGTGTAAGAACGGAATATAAATTGTATGAATGCTTATTAACTTGAAGCTACATCATTATATACGAGTAATACGCCCAGAGATTCATGATACAATGGTTTATACAAAAATGCTACCTGGAGAATTGTTTGATTTGTTTCAGTGTATTTGCAAAGTAGACATTTCGAGACCATGTAAAGGTGGTTGGATTAATAGCCAGTTCATTCACTGAAGGTTTATTTGAATTTTCACTTACTATAAAGCGCTAACACTCACCCAAAGGCATGATGGTATTGTCAAGACCATGAGATGGCAATGCAAATAAAGTGCACTAATATGAACTTTTGTAGGGCTAGATGCACTTCAATGGGGCAGTTCCTTCCATAGAAAAAGCAGCAACTTGTTCCAGAAAGTGGAGGCGTAGACCAAAAAGGTTCTTCCAACAAAGTCTGATATATTTATTTTTAGAAATATGAAGTACAAAATGGCCTCCTCATCTCCAGGTTGGGTGGGATGATGACCAGTAAAATGACTGAACAGAGAGGTAGGTTTATGGTAGCAGGATTTTCTGTGGATTTAAACCTCAACTGCTGATGAATCAGCAGTCTGTTCAACGTGGCATGATCGCCCTCGCAGGTGCCAAGGGTGCCGTATTCTGTATAAGCTGGAACGTATACAACTCAATATTACCTAAATCAAGATAAAAAGCAATGATAAAGCCGTGATAGTGGGGGCAATTTCAGGACTGAGGTAAGAAAGTATTTTCTTTTTTTTGCTACAAGGATGGTAAATACAGTGTCATTTCTTCAAGTAGTTCATTAACAGGGAAGATCTTACACAATATAATTAGGGCTCCCGGTTTCATGATATATATTTTTTTAACATTGCCGTTTGTATTTATCCATATTTATTTTTTGGCCATCTTATTAGTATTTATCCATTTTCATTTTGTGGTTCGCAAATAAATGGAGTCATAAAATTGTACATTTCCACATTTAACTGATGCACCCATACTTTGCTGCCTGTAGCGTTTCAGCAAAGTACGCTTTCAAATATTGCAAAACATTACACCCAATGGTAAATATCAGCATTATACTACAAATATATGTTAACATATGCTTGTATTAAAGGAAATCTCAACCTCGTTTTTAACCTCACTTACTTTCTGTCTGCTCAGCTATTGTCCTGGAAATCACAAAAAACAGGATAGAGAGGTGCCCACAAGAAGCACAAATTTCCATATTTTTCCACTTTTAAAAATAAATACAGACAGGAAACAGATTTTTTTCTGTCTGTATTTATCTGTAAAAAAGGAAAACTGTGAGCCTTATATATAATTAAATATTCCAGCTAATTCCAAATTGATGCACACCCACCACCCATGCTGAAGGGCACCACCCTTCAAAGGACACTTTGGACAATAATTTGAAATGGCCACAAGACGATATGTAGAGCTCAAGAAAACACCAAAAATGGAAAGATAAACGTCACCTTTCATTATTATGGACGTGTGTTCCTTCATTGTTTACCTTGTAAGCATTTGTAAATCAAACATTACCTCCTCATCGCCTTCCTTGTCCCATTCCTTACTTCAGTGAGCTTTAGTCTCCTTCCCCATACGTCACCACCTTCCCAAGCTGTCCTTTCTGTTTACTAACACCAACCTCCCCCTCCTACTTACTCCACTCGTTCCAATCCATCTTCCCATTTTAACGTTGTGTCCGTCTTTGCTTTTTACTTTTCCATTAACGCTGTCTGAAAGTTGCTTGGGCACTTTCTGTGTTTTTATTAAGAGGATGTACAGTGGACTCTAAAGGGATTTTCTGTCACCCTTTATTTACATTATTATATTTTGCAATCTCATGTGCAAGGGGCCCGCGTTAGACCTTTTGTTATTTTCAAGTTGTCTTTTGTGCTCCATTTGTAGAAGTGCACTGGGCACACACAAGAAAGAGGTCCTATTCAGGAGCAGGCAGCTGCTGAGGTGCGAGCAGTACGGTGCGGTCCCTGGTGCCCGCATTTGTGTGTTCCTCGCCTCTTGAGCCCTCGTTATTTCTAGTCTGGCAGACAACCGGGAAACAATTTTATGTTTTTTAGCACTGAGGCAAGAGCTTCATTCAGCAAGGGCCTAGGGCCTGTAAGGGTCGCTCTATCGAGGCCATGCGTGTTAATAAAACCCGTCCTATACAGCATCCGGAATGGGGGAATTCAGTGGTCGTTTCCCAACCTAGATAATGCCTCCGTCTCCAAAAGTGACTCCCGTGTTAAATAGAGCAGAGGCCTCTGGGGAATACCGTAAGAGGCTTGATTTCAGATGTCCCGTTCTCACAGAATTGAAAAGTTAGTGCATTTTTCTGTGTCTCCTTCAAATGCCTCTGTGTATCCTGCTCAGAGTACACACTTTCATATATGTATGTATGTTTTTTGCAGGCAGTTTTAAGTGGTTATTCTGCTTTTTAAGACCCTTGAGTCCTATTTCAGGGCATTCTTGTTTGCCTCATCCTGTGAATGTCTGGGTATTGAGCCAGATCATGTAGGCACATGCAGAAGAAACATCATTCTCCTTCTAAGGGAGAGAAATACATTCATGCAGTAAGACGAACTAGGGCCTAATAACGAGTCTGACTTGCAGTGGCGTGACAGTGGTACCACCACCGCACCTGCGATCTGACTGCCCAATTTCAACTTGGGCAGTCTGACTGCCATTGCACGACTGCAACCGCCAGGACCCGCCATTTCCTGGCAGTGGCACGGTGGTCAGGGGCTCAGCAATATGCTGGTGGTGCCACTGTGGCACTGTCAGGCATAATACGAGTTTCAAGACTGCCCGCAGTGTAATGGAGGTCTTTACTCCATGAAAAGGCTGACAGTTTTGAACCAAACGGGCCCATCAGGGGCCCCTGTTGGTCATGTGCATTGGGATGCCAGCAGCCCGCACAATATGAGCCCCTTAGGTGCATGCAGCTCAGTTCCTGCACCGAATGGATTTTATAGTCCGTGCCGTAAAGGAACAGTTTTTGGTGTTCCCATTGTGATGCCCATTTTCAGAGGCGACACAGTGGGACCGCCAAAAAAATCCCACCAGTCACAAGGAAATTCGTAATCTCGGAGGCAGTGCGCACACAGGTTTTACAGTGCGGGTCGCCATCATAGTGGTCCGCTCCAGCATCACCAAACTTGTAATCAAGCCCATACTGGGAAATGTTTACGTCTATCCTTCAGTCTCTGAAAAACAGCGGCAAAACATCTGTTTCATAGGCATATCATTTTTTGAGTGACAGGTGTTCTTCTCTTAGACAGTCTTTAGCAACCATGTATTCAAGTCATTGTCTTCTCCTTCTTCCTGTTCTTCTAGGGCATCCCAGATTATGATGAAGAAGTGATTGGCTTTCTTGGAGGTTGGTCAATATAAAATGAAGGAAGAATTTTATCCTAGAATTTCTTATCTATCAATAACATACAGCTACCTGCAGAGGAATAACAGCAGAAACCTGATGTAAGTAGTTCCGCCAGTTTCAGAGGTCTTCTATTACCAAGCTTCTTGCTATTCCAGGATTCCAGGAATGGGAATGAAAGGTTCTGGATAGTCTCGGTGCCAAGATTAATGAGCTTTATCCTATGGCTGAGATATAGAACTGCCACAATACCTTCTTATCGATCCACTGTTAGCAAAGCACTTGATCAGCCTTCTTTGCTGACAGAAGACACTGTAGTGGTTCATCCAGTGGATAAGGAGGTAGAGATTGAAACAAGGACAGCTAACGTTGGCCTACGTTTATCCAGGAAATCTGAAAAATATGTGTTATCTGCCTTTCAGTCTCTTCTTAAAAACACTTTCTCTTTGTGTTGTCAATTAACAATATAACAGTTTCAGCAATTGCTTTTGAGGGAGTCGATGCAGCACAATGTCACTTACAATAAAGGGCTTGTATAGCTGAGGGATCACAAAAGAGCTGTCTGCTGAGAATAACTTTTTCTGGTAAAAGACTTTTTGGCGAAGACTTAGAGAAAGTTCTTGGTAAACATATTAAGAGCCAGAAACACACTCAACCTCTCTGTCATAAACAAAAGTCTTTTGGAGGCAACAAGAACAGATTTGATCTAAATAGACAAAGAAGATATGATTATATCCTAACAAATCCCACTTTCAGCCTAAGGGATCTCAAGGGAATGTTTCCTCTCATCTGGCACCAGGGGTAAGAGCAATCAGAAGCAGCACTCCTTACTATTCCAGAATGGGGTAAGATTCAGGATTCCTGACTATTTCAGAATGGGGGGAAATTCCCACGAGGTGGAGGCTGCCTTGCTCTTTTACAGGAAGTAGGGAAAATGTATGTATCAGAACAATGGGTGTTTCAGGTATTTTCGGAAAACTCAATTTATTCTGACTCCTTGGCCAGAGGACCCAGTAAAGAGGGAGGCATGCCAAGAGAGACTATGGATGGTTCAGGAGGATCATAGATTTAAAATACCTCAACAGGTTCATTTCATCAGTACACACTAAAGTGAATTTATTGCAGCAGATAATTTCCCAAATATTCTAAAGGCAGCTTTTTTGACCAAGATTCTCCTGCATGATGCCTCCCTGCACATTCCAATTGCTTGTTCTTACCACGAGTTCCTCAGATTTACCCTCATAACAACAAAGGCATTTACATGTGAAAAAGGCACTTAGAGATGCTCCCTGAAAAACGACCTAACTCTATTGTCCTGGCTGAGTGGCTGCATGCCAGCTGCCACCAACAGACTTGTTTCTCGACCTCTCAGTTGAGCACATGCCACTCTCAGGGTTCTAAAACAAAGCACATCCTGGGACAAGGTATCATGCCTCCTCCCCTAGGTTGGGGAGGGTCCACGAAGGGGAAGCTTCAAAGGCCTGCCACCTTTGTGAGTTATCCCAGCCATTTGCTGCTCCCAGCAACTGGCTCCTACCAGTTCTGACCCCACTTTGGGTGGGAGAATCGGCTGGAAAACTAAGATAGGAAGAGAGGTGTGCCCAACTTTGCCAACCCACCCCTCAGGTGGAGGAGGTGAAGTGAAGCACAACTCTCAGTCCCCACCATCTTGCAGATGGGGGGACAGAGCAAACCTGAATGAGGCTCATACCTCTCTCCCACTGGAGGGTGGCATAAAAGGGGGTGTACCCATCCCACGGAATGTACCCATCTATAATGCCCCTAAATTTAGTATTTAGAGGCAACTCTGAACCTTGCCTCCTCAGACCAGAGCCGAAAATAAGAAGCAAGAAGAAGACGGACCAAACAGCCGTGCGGAGAGAAGAAGAGGATGACGCCAACTGACTTTTCCCCAGTACTACCGGCCTGTCCCGACCTCAGATTCGTCCAACAGAACCTCAGTGTGTCCAGCAGTCAGCAGTTGTCAAAAACCCAGAGAACCTGCCCTGCCTGTGCTACTAAAAAGGGCATTGTTTCCTGTGAGCACCGGACTTGCTCAAAGGTAACAGACTCTGACTCCTTGAGACTCCACCACTCTGCTCCAGGTGCCCCAAGCACGAGTGACCCAATACCCTAAGGAGGTTCCCCCATGGGGATCTTCGCCTGGTTTCCAATGACCGAAGAGGTCCAGAAAGAGCAACCGCGACTGTCCGACCGACTCCGCCCCCGAACGCTGGAGGTCACAGGACAATGACTCCCAAAGCCCCCATTTGGCTCAACAGCAGGTGACCGACTACGAGGGATCCACAACTGAAACTGCAGCATCAGACACCACCACATCCTACACCCAGCTAGCCCGTGCCGCTGGTGGTGTAGTTCTTGTGTTGGCCAGTGGGCCCATCAGTACTGCCATCTACCCCAAGAGCTTTTGTTCCCCAATCTGGTGTTCTGCTGGTCGCAGTCCACCAGCCAACGACAGGGCCTAGCCCGTTGATTAACGTGTGGTTCAGCTGGTAGTGCCACTCAAGTGCCCATTTGACTGAATCTTAAACACGGACTCGTAAGCTCAGTTCTGCCTTCTCAGGACTAAATGTGGCTCGTGAATAGTACTGTAAACCTGTATTAACTTTGCAAAACACATTGACTAATTTTTCTTTCCCTCAATAAATGCACCAGACTAGAATCTAGAAATACCTGGCTGCATAAATAAAGTAATTGCAAAGCAACTCTGACTGCCTGTAAATACTCAGTAATTAAACTGTAAAATTAATTCATTGCATTCAATCTGTATTTAAATTGCATATGCAAAGTATTACTATACTGATATGTACCAGGCCTGGCTTGGTTCTAGAAACTAATATGACTACATAATATTTTTATACAAACAAATTGGTCAGAGTTCAGGCCTTGAGTGTGTGAAATCATCTCTTGCCTAAGTTGTGCAATAAATGCTTAGCATTACCCTCTGATAAGGCCTAACTGCTCGCCCACACTAGTACAAATAGAGAGTAAGGTAATGTCTACTTTGACCTCTGCCTACCTTTTCAGAGCCACTGAACTCTGTGCACACTACACCTTACTTTGGTATAGTATATACAGAGCCAGCTTCCGACACACACTCTAAAGGAATGGGCCTCAGGCATGTGGAAAATGCACTACAGAGTAACTGAACTGGAAAAATACAGGAGAGACAATCCATGAATATCAAGAGTACTAGAACACGGTGTCCATCCCAAATATCAAACCCACAATATCGGTGAGATAGAATATTGAGGACAAAATATCAAAAACATATTGACATGTAAGTCTAGATTTTCTATACCTAAATCCACATATTCACATACATAGTACACATTTATTCATGGTATGTCAACGTGGAGTTAGGAATAGTGATCTATACTTTCCTAAAACCAGTTACCTCTACAACTGTAATAATATGTGCTTGCTGCAAGGTATGTTTATTTAGCGATGTATCAACTTTAAGACATGTTCATTATTATTGTTTAAACCATTTTTGGTTTTCAATAAAGGTTTTGCAACCATAAAAAACAGACTCTACTGAATACTAAAGTTGTGATCTACATCTTCCAGACATTTTGGGTTCTAATCAATTGGACAAAGTCACAGGTAATTGTGTCCCAGGGGATGAATGACAGAACAATGTAGTCCATTACAACGCATGTTTTTACAATGCAGACTTTACACCGCATCTATTATTACCATGCATGATTTTACAATGCATGTTACTACCATGCATGTCCATAGAGGTATAAGAATCATTACCAGGCATACCCTTATCACGCAGAGCAATACAATGCATGTTATTACAATGCACGGTTCAAAACCCATCAGAAAGAGTGTTTAATTGGCCTACAAAATGATATAAATTAATAATATTAAAGTCTGTAAACTACACAAGACAGTACCTGATTTATATTCCCCCAACAAAAAATCAAACAAATAACTTACTATTGTTGTAGTACAACAATTCTGGTGCCCTTCCTATATTTTCACTCTATGTATGCAGCTTATGACCAATCAAAATGACAGTCATTCTTAAAAGGAACAAAAAGAAACATTGTTTTCCACAGTACCGAATAAATATGCGAGAAAATACATTTAAAAACATTATTTCTTTTAAATTATCGAATACCTCAAAAAAAAGTATTAATTCAGCCATCCCCCATTTTGTGCTCAGTGATGTACTAATTCTCTGGTGATCTCATGCTTCAGAACTAGGAGTAGACAAGTGACAGTGTGCTGTTGAAGCAGTGCCACCTAACTGTTCAAGTAAGTAAAACGGTTTTAAAAAACCACTCTTAAAAATGTACTAATAAATCCCATAATGATTTATTAATTTTAATATACAGAAACAAAATCACAAATTTTTGACAAACTATCCGCAGCCATAAATTTGACATCATTGCCTGGAGGCAAACTAATGTAACTAATCTAACATTTTGTACAATAAATATTTTTTTTTCCTATGAAAAAAAACTTTGCCTCAGGGAAGGTGCTGACCAGTGGTCGTAAGCAAAATTACCATTACTACTCCGCTGGGTACCTTCCTTAAGGAAGGTACTGGACCATGACAGGGGTCAAAATTACTATTACTACTCGACCAGGTACTTGCCACCGGGAAGGTGCTGGCAATGGTGGGAATAAAATCTACTATTACTACTCCACTGGGTTTTTGTCATAGAGAAGGTGCTGGACAGTGGTGGGTGTCAGCATTACTATTACTACTCCATGGGGTGCTTGCCTCAGGCAAGGTGCTGGACAGTGAGGGGAGTAAAAATTACTATTACTACTCCTCCAGGTTCTTGCCTCAGGGAAGATGCTTGAAAGGGGTGGGAGTCTAAATTGCTATTACTACTCCACTGGGTGCTTGACTGAAGGAAGGTGCATTGAATCAGTGAAGCATAAAATGTAAATCGTTTACGGTAAATCAAACTGACATTCTCCTTCATTTTACAGACCTTGAAACTACTGCATATTAGAAGACAATCACACTCCATCATCAGTACATAAAACCATGGGTACTGGCACTTTAGAAAAAGAGGAAAAACATGAGGTAAAAATATTTCAAATCCATTTTGAAAACAAAAGTTAACAAATTTTGTTCTACAGGAACCAAACAAGAAAAAGCTAACATCTCTCCCTTTCCAAATTAAATAAAACAGAAATGAAATACCTCTTGCAATCAATAAAATGTATGAAAATTTACCATTAAAAAACATTTTATTTTGCCATGCGAATGATAAATTCATATGCTACTTAGAAAACAAACTGAAACCTTCTCTTTTTGTCAACATTTCTTTACAGAGAAAACAAAAAGGCACCACCTGAAATGAGTAATACTTCACTTCAAAAACAGCAAATCATTCCCCTCAGGTTGAAAAGCTACACCTCGCAGAGCAAAAAACAAATTGAGGCAAATTTTGTCAAAACAACCGTCATCATAAATAACAAGTTACTTTCTTTTCACAGTCATCAACGTGTAACTCAATTTTCTCAATCAGAGTATAGCAATAGAAATAAAGGCATGGTTTTCAAAGAGGCCATCAAATAATAATGCAAAATCTTTTTCCTTTGCAGGTTGTATGTAAATAAAACACATTTTTAAAACAAAACATTTATATGACTTTCACATTTTTTCTGTTTCTACGGACAGATACAGAAGGGCATCAAATAGGCCAGTTATGCAAAATCCAGAAGAGGAAATAGATGTCTCAAGTATGGTGGCTACCTTCATTGTAAGGAGATTAACTGAGCCCAGGAGTCATTGGAGGAGTGTGCAGTATTTTCCATCCCATTGTACAGGCAGAGCGGTAACTCTTGGTGACACTGCTGAAAGGACCACTGAGCATAACCACTCTGCCTCTGCTATGGAGATTGAAGTGCAATAGAACATTCAGCAAATAAAGACACTTGCATCCATCTCTGATTAATCCTGTGGCTCAGGTTTGAGAGACGTATCCCAAAACTTTCCTATGCCAGTAGCAAGTTGTATTCCTACAATTCCTAACCTTCGAAGAATTATACAGAAACACAAACAGGCAAGCACCCACCAACATGCAACACCCCAGACCTACTCAGACATTAACATATCTCCTAAACTAACTTTAATCTTTATTAATTAAACTTTCCTTTTTCATGGCAACACAAACCCTCAGAAAAGGGTAATAACCTTTACCACACCCCGTTACATAGAACTCTTTAGAATAGTGATATTTGGATGATAGTTGGCACCTTTAAATCCACACCACAACTATTCACCCAAACACATACTACTCGTGCCAATAGCTATAACACCATAGTTCCATTAGTTTACAGTTTATTCCTTGATAAGCAAACCTCAACCTGGACTGAATTTTTGATAACATCTAAAACACTCATTAAAAGTCCTAGATTATTGATTTTGAATTGGCCATGATTAATACCATTACTAAATTATATTCAGAAACCCAAAAACAAGGATACCTTTTCAATGTTCACAGGCCTATTGGCAAAAAATGTAAAAATTATCCTTAGTTGAAGATTCCTTATCAGACAGTAAACTGCAATATGAATTAAAAAAAACTAATGTGACTATGTGGGTGAATTATACACTACAATTAAGGAATCAGAGTATGTTACAAAAAATGAGGACAAACTGGCACCAGTACTAATTTATTTTGAAGACACACGGATTGGCCATCTAGGCAGGTCGAGTAACAGGAAGAAGCCAAGGTTCCAAAGTAAGTGGTGGAACTGTTACAGAACTGTTCAGAGGGAGGTGTGAAGACTAAAAATGCCATTGAGGGATGGCACAACCCCTTCAACAAATCTACCCAGAAATGCGAATAGCGCAATAATTGACTGGTAGTTTGAACCTACGTGTTTAAAGAAAACAAAGAAATAGTCAGCCTACTATTGGTCCAAATTTAACAGTTTTCATTGATGGCGGTGTCAGACTACCTGGACAATCTTGCATACATATTACATTTCTAAAATATACTAACACCTACTGTAACTTACTTGCCTGTTTTGATCAATTTTTTTTAAATATGATTGGGATTTATTGAGGTTCCTACCTGATGCTGTTTTCATTCTTCATTTCTTTTTTTTGGGCCCTCCTATATGACAAACCAGCAAAGTTATATGATTAGGTGTAATCCGTTTCTGGCATCCCGAGCCCACAGCCTGCTGGGCATTTTCTCTCATGAAACATCTTTCTGCCCCTAATATGAGAGATTTTGGAGTCAACCACCAAGGCTCTTTATGGATGCAGTTTTCTAAATCCTTGGACCTTTATGTCAAAACCGAATGGTTGTTAGAAGTATATGCTACTAGTGGCTTCCAGGTGTTGACTCTCTTTTTGAACCCACTTATGCAGTCCAGTCTACCGATGCGTCTAGCTGATTTTAGCCACCCTGCACAAGATGGTGGTATTGAAGAGACCCAATTAATGCAGCTTTCCCTGAGAGCTATAATTATCAAAATAACCCCTTCGGTGCTCATGACGAGCTCAGCTCGTCATGCAGTACAGTGCTCCTGTGCTCATGATGAGCTGATCTCGTCGTGACCACAACCATTTTTATTATTGGCCAGCACAGGAGAGAAATAAGAACAGCAGCGATGGTGAGAAATAAAAGTTGCTCTTCCAATTTCCTGTCTCTTCCACTGAAGCTACCCCTCGCCACTCGAAATATGATTAAAGGCAGGCTTACCTCTATCCCCCTTTTCATAAGGGCTGTTAAAACCATACCCACGTCTTGCCAGTAGACTTGTACCGCAGGGCATTGCCAAAACATATGCATGTCATCTGCGTTCTCGAAGTCACACCGCGGAGAACACTTAAATTTGTCTCCTATTTTGGATAGTTTCTTGGGACACCAATGCATCCTTTCTTTCTTCATCTCTAGGTAATTTTTCAAAGGCCACCTGTCACCAAGAGTCCAATAGTTCAAAGTGCAAAACAAATATTGCAAGAAGCTGCCCAACTGACGTGCAAAAAAACACAGTTTGAAGAAGAGACCATTTCCAACAATGAAAAGTTAGATTAATTCCTGTATTGTTTAGAAAACGCAAACTCTGAAATAAAATCCGAAAAGCTTCCGTGCTTGTCAGAAAATGACATAACAAACCTGTTCACAAAATCCACATTCCAATGAAAAATACAGCCATCCAAGTCCTTGTAGAGGAAGATCCAAAATCCGAAAGTTGAAAAGTCTTGTTCGAAAAGTGTGCTGGTCAAAGAGCACTACATAAATTGAAAAAGTTCACTTTTTCCAGCATTCCTGAAAAAAGTAAACACACCCATTCCAAAGAATCAATTGTCCATAAGCGTGGAAGGGTATACTCAGATGTGAGTCCCTTGCTCATTGCACCATCAGGATTCAAGCAAGCCGGGCCGACGACGGCTGAAATGCCAGAAACCGGTCCCCGGAAGCTTGTTTCCTTCCCAGTATAAGAATTGGCTTGGTAGTTTGGTTTGCCCTGTTCCCATCATGCACGGGGACAGGAACAGACTAATTTGCATGTAGCCAGGTTCTGAGTTGGGATGGTGCAGTGAGCTAAAAAATGGTGATGGATCAAGCCCTGATCTTTGGACTCGGTAAGAGTGGTCTGCTTAATTCCGACACTCTGTTCATCACCACCCCCTTTTCTGAATCATTTTGTCCACCATAAGCGTGGAAGGGTATACTCAGATGTGAGTCCCTTGCTCATTGCACCATCAGGATTCAAGCAAGCCGGGCCGACGACGGCTGAAATGCCAGAAACAGGTCCCCGGAAGCTTGTTTCCTTCCCAGTATAAGAATTGGCTTGGTAGTTTGGTTTGCCCTGTTCCCATCATGCACTGGAACAGGAACAGACTAATTTGCATGTAGCCAGGTTCTGAGCTGGGATGGTGCAGTGAGCTAAAAAACGGTGATGGATCAAGCCCTGATCTTTGGACTGGGTAAGAGTGGTCTGCTTAATTCAGACACTCTGTTCATCACCACCCCCTTTTCTGGATCATTTTGTCCACCATAAGCGTGGAAGGGTATACTCAGATGTGAGTCCCTTGCTCATTGCACCATCAGGATTCAAGCAAGCCGGGCCGACGACGGCTGAAATGCCAGAAACCGGTCCCCAGAAGCTTGTTTCCTTCGCAGTATAAGAATTGGCTTGGTAGTTTGGTTTGCCCTGTTCCCATCATGCACTGGGACAGGAACAGACTAATTTGCATGTAGCCAGGTTCTGCGCTGGGATGGTGCAGTGAGCTAAAAAATGGTGATGGATCAAGCCCTGATCTTTGGACTGGGTAATAGTGGTCTGCTTAATTCAGACACTCTGTTCATCAACACCCCCTTTTCTGAATCATTTTGTCCACCATAAGCGTGGAAGGGTATACTCAGATGTGAGTCCCTTGCTTATTGCACCATCAGGATTCAAGCAAGCCGGGCCGACGATGGCTGAAATGACAGAAACCAGTCCCCGGAAGCTTGTTTCCTTCCCAGTATAAGAATTGGCTTGGTAGTTTGGATTGCCCTGTTCCCATCATGCACTGGGACAGGTACTGACTAATTTGCATGTAGCCAGGTTCTGAGCTGGGATGGTGCAATGAGCTAAAAAACGGTGATGGATCAAGCCCTGATCTTTGGACTGGGTTAGAGTGGTCTGCTTAATTCAGACACTCTGTTCATCACCACCCCCTTTTCTGAATCATTTTGTCCACCACAAGCGTGGAAGGGTATACTCAGATGTGAGTCCCTTGCTCACTGCACCATCAGGATTCGAGCAAGCCGGGCCGACGACGGCTGAAATGCCAGAAACCGGTCCCCGGAAGCTTGCTTCCTTCCCAGTATAAGAATTGGCTTGGTAGTTTGGTTTGCCCTGTTCCCATCATGCACTGGGACAGGAACAGACTAATTTGCATGTAGCCAGGTTCTGAGCTGGGATGGTGCAGTGAGCTAAAAAACGGTGATGGATCAAGCCCAGATCTTTGGACTGGGTAAGAGTGGTCTGCTTAATTCAAACACTCTGTTCATCACCACCCCCTTTTCTGAATCATTTTGTCCACCATAAGCGTGGAAGGGTATACTCAGATGCGAGTCCCTTGCTCATTGCACCATCAGGATTCAAGCTAGCCGGGCCGACGACGGCTGAAATGCCAGAAACCGGTCCGCGGAAGCTTGTTTCCTTCCCAGTATAAGAATTGGCTTGGTAGTTTGGTCTGCCCTGTTCCCATCATGCACTGGGACAGGAAAAGACTAATTTGCATGTAGCCAGGTTCTGAGCTGGGATGGTGCAGTGAGCTAAAAAACGGTGATGGATCAAGCCCTGATCTGTTGACTGGGTTGGAGTGTTCTACTTAATTCAGATACTCTGTCCATCCCCACCCCCTTTTCTGAATCCCAACACATCCATGCACCATGTGCCAGGTACCAAATGGTGCCTCAGTACAAAAAATGGGAACCAATTGTGGACAATGTGTAATGTAGTCCAGTGTACTTGTCCAGTCAACTATTAAGCAAAAGAATACTAAGTTCCCCAGGGACAGTTAAAGAAGTATGTGTATAGATATGGAGATAGAACGAAAGCAGGGAACGGGGTGTTCCCTTGTTGGAACTATAAGACCTCACACACCCAGAAACCTAGGTGTCATGCTTATTTATTTATTTATTTATTTGAGAATTTTTTGTCGTGCGCAGCGACCCAACGGGGCGTCCCGGCGCTGAAAACTCTGAAAAAAATAGAGGTCATAGGGTCAGATATCCAGTATTAGGAGGAGAATAGATGTGTTTTCAGGGATTTACGAAAAGCTGATTCTGTCTGACAGGTGCGGAGGGCTAGTGGAAGCTTGTTCCAGTGCTGAGAGGTACAAAGCTCAAAGGTTTTCCCACCTGCCCGGGAGCGTTTGAATCGTGGAGTTTCCAGGAAATGTAGGGCATTGGAACGTAAAGTCCTGGAGTTGGCATAGGGACGCAGGATGTTTTTCAGATGTGCCGATCCACTACCTTTTGATGCTCGGAAGGCCAGTGTCATAGCCTTGAACAAACGTCTTTCAGCTATGGGCAACCAATGCAATTTACGGAGATGGGGAGTGATATGGTCTCTAGCCGGGATTCTCTCCACCAGCCGAGCGGTGTCATTTTGAACCATCTGGAGTTTATGGCAGAGGCCTGCTGTGATACCAAGGTAGTGGGCATTGGCATAATCAAGATGGGATATGATCAGTGCCTGGATCACAGTCTTACGGCAGTCCGCCGGCAGGTAGTTGATAAGGCGTTTTATAGTTCTAATCTTAGCAAAGCAGGAGGATGCTACTGTTTGTACCTGATTTTTAAAGCTGAGTTGATTGTCCCAGCGAACTCACAGATTTCTTACCGAGTCTTTAGGGGTGGGAGCTAGGCTCAAGTCTTCTGGCCACCAGATACTAGAGTCCAAGGGGGATGGTGTGTTAAAAAAGAGGATCTCGGTTTTTCCCGCATTGAGTCAGAGGGAATTGGCATCCATCCAGCTCTAGATGTCCCTGAGACAGGATTTCAGTGGATCAAAAGCTGAGATGGAAAGGGGAGTCGAAAGTAAAAAGAAGCTGGATGTCATCAGCGTATGAAGTGACTTTGATCCCCGTCCGTGCAATCAGCTTGGCCAGGGGGGTGAAATACACATTAAAAAAGAGCGGGCTCAGGGAGGAACCCTGTGGGACTCCCCATTTGAGTGGTCTGGCGGAAGAGGAGAATGGAGGAGTAAAGACCTGCTGTGTGCGGTCCGAAAGGTAGGATGAAAACCATTTCAGGACAGCGCCACCCAACCCTAGATCCTTCAGTCTTTCCAGCAGGATTTTGTGAGAGATGGTATCCAATGCTGCCGAGAGATCCAGCAGCACCAACACCGCCCTCGACCCTTGGTCAAGCGTCCACCTTACCGAGTCAGCCATTTCGATTAGGGCCGACTCGGTACTGTGGCCCGACCTAAAACCATGCTGGGAGTCGTGGAGAAGCTCATTGGTTTCAACCGAATTCGACAGCTGGGCATGTACCAGTTTTTCCAGGATCTTAGCTGGGGCAGGTAGAAGAGAAATAGGCCTGTAGTTACTGGGGTTGTCTGGATCCAAATTAGGTTTTTTGAGGATGGGGACTAAGGAGGCATGTTTCCATTTAGCAGGGAAACAGCCCGTTCTGAGAGAGTTATTCCAGATAAGATAGGGGTGAGGGTTGAGAAGGGATGCACGATTTTTATATTGCTTGGCAGGCCAAGGGTCTTTGGGTGAGCCTGATTTGCATTTGAAAAGTTCAGCCATCGAATCTGCTTCTGAAATGGTTGTAAATCCGAATAGGGTAGGCTGCGGAAGCGAGGGAGTGAAGGGTTCCTTGTTTCGCCCTACGATGTTAGGGGGGGGAATAGATAGCCTCGATTTTATCCTCAAAGAATTGTGAAAGTTTGTCGCAAAGTGACTGTGAGGCGGGCTGAGTACGAGTCATAGCATTGGGGTTTGTGAAGGATCTCACTATGTTGAAGATTTCCCTAGCGCCATTACTGGCATGGTTAATTCTGGAGGCCAGAAAATCTCGTTTGTGTTTTTCGATCATTCTCCGATATTCTTTAAGGGCTGATTTGTATGTGGTTTTACTGTCCAGGGAGTAGGTTTGTCTCCAGAGGCGTTCATGGGATTTACAGGAGGCTTTTTTTGCCGGAGCTCGTCAGAATACCATGGTGCGGAGGGTGCCGCCCTATAAGTTTTAGTGGGTTTGATAGGAGCCAGGGCGTCCAAGGCCTGACTAATCCAAGCGTCCAGGTGGTCAGTCTGTGAGTCCGGATCAGAAGATGGACAGGGAAGAGTGTTTTTTAAATATCCCAGGAGCGATTCAGGGGTGATGCGACTCCAGTTTCTGCCTGATACTTTGGGAGTGATAGCGGGTCTGATGTGGCAGGGAATGTCGAACTCAAAAGGGATGAGAAAGTGGTCCGACCATATAACCGGGATAGGGGATGTGGCCCAGATGGATGGTAAGTTGGAGCAGATCAGATCCAAAGTGTGACCTGCTTTATGCGTAGGTAGAGTAATTATTTGGATTAATTTGCAAGCTGCTAGCGTTGAAATAAAGTTACTGCTGTGTGGACAGGATTCGTTATTGACGTGGAGATTGACGTGGAGATTCAAATTAATACCTGAGTAATAAAACAATCCCTTTCAACCAGAGCATAAAAGGTGGTGAATTATATCCATTTTAATATTTAAAATAATGCTATCAATTAATAATATATATTTATCTATTTCTCTGTCATATTTCGCACATTTTAAAAAAGATCAATACCATTAAAATAAAAATATTCACCAACATACTTAGAGTCTTATTATGACTTTGGTGATGTGGGAGCGGGCTGCCACAGTACCGTCAAAAGCTATGATTAGACTGCCCTCCTGATTCCTATTGGAATCCAGGCCTGATGGTCCTGTGGTGGCTGGTCCATGGCGTTGCCTGTTTAAAGGCTCATAGGACAGCCATAACAGACCCCGCAATGGGAACACCATTACAGGTTCCTGCAGGAAATGGACTGTTAATTTCATTCCCAGCAGGAACTGGGGGTGTATGCAGACAGGAGGGCACACCAGGTGCCCCTCTGCAAGCACCCCTTGGATCAAAGGCAACTGGGGGCCCTATAGGGACCCATTTGTTTCCTCTCTGCCACACTTTTCATGGCATGCTCACCACCATGAAAACCGTGGCAGAGAGAAAACTCGTAATATGCATGGTGGGGTCGCAGCAAGCCCGACCAAGCCCATTGCAGTCTCAAGACCACTGCAACAATGGCAGGGAACCCCTGGCAGCTGCCGTGAGTCAAAGGCAGTCCACCTGCCCTAGCTGTAAAAGGGCAGTTGGGAGACCTCCACGCCCCATGAATCTGGCGGTTTGTGGACTGCCAGACTTATAATTGAAGCCTTGCGTATTCAAATTAATATCTGAGTAATAAAAGAATTCCTTTCAACCTGAGCCTAAAGGTGATGAATGATACCCATTTTAATATTTCAAATGAATACTATTAATAATAAATATATATATGTATATTTATATAACTGTCATATTTATAATGTGACATTTACAAAAACACCAATAACATTAAAAAAACAATAATATTCGCTAATATACTTACAGGCACATGCATCAAAAGAAAAACCGGTCCCAAACAAGCATATTCTCAGAATCTGCCCCTTTGCAACCGGTATTGTTGCATTTGGGATGCATCACCCCAAATGCAAAAATCGCAATTTAAGTAATCTCTAAATTGCAATTACTTAAGTTGTGATTACATTTAAGGAATAGAAAATTGAGATTCCTTGAATGCAATGCATTAAAGTTAAGAAAATTGCGATTTCGCTAATAGGAGTCGCAAATTACCATCAATTTGTACTTGATGGTAATTTGCAAAAACATTGAAAAATGCATTAAAGTGCATTTTTCAAAGGTCCATTTTACACACACAAACATGCGCTTGGGGCATTTGTGTGCGCAAGATGTACTCCTATGCAGAGTTCAGGGGTGCCACAGGGTGTCCTTTTGACACCCTTGCACCCTTGAAATTGCATGCACAATTTGCGAGTACCTATATGGTACTCGCAAATTGTGAATGCAATTCCCATTCATTCCATAGGGATGAATGGGAAGACATTCTTTAATTGTGACTCGCAATTTGCGAGCCGCAATTAAGGAATGTTTAGAAATCGCTATTGTTTTTACAATTTCTACATTCATAGGCTTTTTTAATACCTTAATTGCCATTCCTTAATATTCGCAATTAAGGAATCGTAAAAGTCTATCTTATTATGACTTTGGCAGTGCTGGAGCAGACTGGCACAACAGAACCCCACTCCAGCACTGCCAAAGCCATAATTAGACCACCCAACTGAATCTGACTGGAATAGATGTCTGGTGGTCCTGTGGCGGCTGGCCCATGGCTTTGCTTTTTTAAAGGCTAATAGGAGAGCCGCAACAGGCACCGAAATGGAAACACCATTGCAGGTTGCTGAAGGGCAAGTACTGTTAAGTGTTTGCATTCCAGGAACTGGGGGTGAATGCAGACAGGGGGGCACACCAAGTGCCTCTCTGCATGTATTCCCTGGTGCAGAGGCACTTGGGGACCTTTTTCCTCCCACCACACTTGTCATTGGTGGCTCATTCCATGAAAACTGTAGTGGAGAGGAACCTCATAATATACTTGGCAGGCCACAGCCACCCAACCAAGCACATTGCGGCCTCAAGGCAATCACAACAACACCAGGCTTCTCTGATCCCTGGTGCTTACGATGGTGCCAATACGGTCCAACCACTCAAGTCATAATGGGGCAGTCGGACCAGCGGTGCCAGCACTGCCAACATGGCCACAGCAGTCCTATGGACCGCTGTAGTCATAATAAGGCCCTTTCCCTTTAACCCCTTGACTGCTGGCCCGTTTCCGCCCCTGTGCTGTAAACAAATGAACAGGGGCGGGCCATGACGAACCCCAGCCGTCATCAGCACACGAGCACCGTAGTGCATGACGGCTGGGGTTCGTCATCAGCATGCAAGGGGTTAATGCAACAATGCATGGTAATGGCAAGCGTGGTAATGGCATATTCATGGTAAAGGCATGCGTTGTAATTGCATGTGTGGGAAAGGCAGCTGCGTTGTAATGGCTTCGTAGTAATGGCAGTTTGTACTAATGGTTGTTCCCTGTCCCAGTTCATCCAATATATAGGGGCATGATTCAAAACGGATATGGGGGAGACATTTCTTTCGGTGTCCAGGAGGTTGACGCTAAGATACCACCAGGAATGTTTATTGTTGAGGCTCCACCAATTGCATGTGTTTGATTCCAGGGACACATGGTAACCATATTTAGACTCTTCAATTTTCATTCTAGTAGTTAGAGAAGGAGAAACATATTTTCAAATATTATTGTTTTTTCTTTAGGCAGCAACATTCTTTACCATTCATTGGACCTGACTTTCCCTAGGATAACTAGTTTTACACACCTTCCATCAATGGTCTCCAATCCAGAAAGAGTATGAGGCTCTCATTACAGTCACTCACTCCATCGAAGACCAGCTAGCCTGAGATTTGATTCCCTCAACCTTAGAGTAAGGAATATACTTCACCTACACACAGTCAGGGACTTTGACTATAGATGCCAGCATCGTGGGCTGAGGGGCAGTACTGGGATCTCAGACAGGTCAAGCTGTAGAAAAGGTTCAGTCCTCCAGCAGGAGGGAATTACTGGCAGTTTGAAAAGTGATTCAGAGATTCTCATTTTGGCCCAGCTGCAGAGCACTGATTATTTGACAGACATGGTTCTAAAGCCATACTTCTCAGAATAACAGTGTAATAACTTATCAGATTTGTTTCTGTGCTGAGAACAATCTACTTTTTCTAAGGTCTGTTCACATTCAGGGGATTCTGAACACTCAAGCAGATCATCTCAGCTGAGTTTTTTCCAGTTCCCACTATTTTGTTGCTAGTCCCATGATTTTTCAGAGAATTTATTACAGGTGGAGAATTTCGGAGGTAACCCTATTTGCCAGGCAGGTGAACTGCCAGGTGGCAATGTTCTTCTCGAAGTCAGAGAAATCCCAGTCAATAGAGATGGTTTCTTTGGCATGTCCATGTCCAAGATCCTTACTGTATGCATTCCCTCAATTCTCTTCTTTCTAAGGCTTTTAACAAGGATCTACAAAGAAATAATAGAGGTAACCGTGGTTCTCCCATATTGGTTAAGAAGGACTTATTTTCCCCTTCTTTGTCTCCTTGCAGTCGAAGAGAAATGGATTCTTACAGTATCTCCTTTTCCCTTGACTCATCCTCCTGTTTTGTTGTCTACTCTACATCGCTTTAGGCTGTTGGTTTTGAGTTTAAGCAGAGTTCTTTTTTTATACAAGTCTTTTCCATTCTGTGTCTGAGACTATTCAGGCATCTAGTAGATGATCTCTAAGGAAAGGCATATGCCAGGCATCACTGGGCTCCTTTGATAAATTGTGTCATTTTAAGAAGAGCTCTTCAGTTCTTGTAGAATGGTTTCAACAAGAAGTTATCTTTGGCCACTCTAAATCTACTATTTTCAGCCACCCACGTATTTAGGTGACTTTGGGGAGACTTTTCTGCTGTGGAACCCTCAATTGTCATGCTGTTTAAGGGTTTTGATGTGGTGAGTTCTAGGTCAAGGTCTCCTCTTCCAAGTTCAGACTTGCGTCTAGTTTTATCCTTTCTTAGGGGAACAACTTTCGAACCACTGGATGAAATTTCAAAAACGTTTCTTTTCCTCTAAGCTTGTTTTTTGATTGCCATTACTTAATCAAGAAGAACTGATGAGCTGTGCTCCCTTCTTGCAATTTCTATTGAGAGGTTTGTCGGTTAGAAACGTCCTTTCTTTAAGTCCTATTTTTTTTAATCTGATATAAACTTGGCCTTCCATAAGAATCAGGAAATAGTTCTTCCTGTGTTAAAAGCAAGCTCTTTCTTCAAATCATACATCATAACTCATCCTTTAGGTGTGATAAGACATTGAAGATTTATCTGAAAAGAACATCTGTTTTCAAACAGTCTGTTTGTAAATTGTAGTCATGCCACAGGAGGTGCAATTCTTTTAAGGCTACACTGAGCAGGTGGAATAAGTCTGTCATTTCCTTTGGCTTATAAGAGCTCTGAGAGGGATTTTCATTCAGTTCAAGCTTGTTCCACCAGGGGAATGGGGCTTATTGTGCTAAAATGTTGATGTTTTCACTGTTGGTAAATGCTGAGCTGCTACGTGGGCTACACTTTCTATAGTTACTTTTCTTTGTAGATTAAATGTATCTCAAGTGCCTGAATTTGCTTTGGTTCACAGTTACTTATATAGAAAATGGGCCCGATTACGAGTTTGGTGATCTGACCACCAGACTGCTGTTGCAGTGGTTGGAGAATGCCGGTGGCCTCCTGCATTACGATTTTATTGCCGGTCTGGTGGTGTTGTGGCGGCGGTGCCACAGCAGTGGCATGCTTCAGCTTATAGAGAGCCTGCAATGAATGCCACCGCCATGGCGACACCACTTGCACATCGGATACTGTGTACCATGAAATGAAATATGGGTTTTTGTGGAGCGCGTGTTTGACGTGGCATCTTAGCGCTTGCTGCCATAAAATACAAACAGGGAAACATCCAGCCGGTTATGTACAGGTAAATAGCCAGGTTTTAAGTTCCTTCGTAAACTGAATTAGATTGTTTTGGGTTCTAAGATGCAAGGGCATGGAATTCCATAGCTTTGGGGCTAAATTTCGGAAGCTTCTACCGCCCCACTTCAGCGTCTTTATCCTTGGATCTATAAGAAAGGACGCCGAAGCAGAGCGGAGACATCTCTTTGGGGCATAGTGCTCAACATCTTGGCTAATCTGTCCGGGTCACTTTCTGTGCAATGCCTTATGTAGAATGCACATAGACTTGAATTGGATCCTAGCCATAATAGGGGACTTGTCGTGCACAGCACATAGTGCACTCACAACAATACAAGCAGAGTGGGGCACAACATGCGCCCCATGTACACACCACCTAGGGCAAAAACACTCTGGGGCTCTATTTGAGTTCCATGCCATGAAAAGGCTGTCCGAATAAGATGTTGTGGGCCACAAGCAGGACCTCCATTCCACATGTAGTGCCCCCATGCATATTCGTGCTCAGTGTGCGAGTCACCTCTTGGTGCCTGCCACATGGTCTGAGTTAGCGATTGTCTTATGGACATGAGAATAATCTCCACTAGAATTTTCTATAATAAAATTCTGGATATACCTCTTCGTAATTCTCTAAGTCGGTATTTTATTGTCTCTAATGCCCTGCTATCCCAAGCAACACATTACTTGTAAATACTAATGAGAAAAGAGGGAGGTTCACTTTGTATTCAACTCGGCGTGACCAATATAGTCAGCCCTAGATAGGACTATACCAACATCCACACTTACACAATTCGTACCAGAAAAAAAGTTGTGGCGGAGAGGAAGGCACCTCACGGGCGAACACCCTCGGGGCAAATTGGTCAGATGTTTACCAAAAATTGTGCCCCTTTCTCATCATAGGTAGCCATTCCTATTTCCAGAAATTGTGAATCAAGTGAAAAAAGAAAAGATAAAGAAAAAGTGCAGAGAAAGGAGCTTTAGAGCATAGCTCCTGACAGAGTGATAGTAAAATCAACAGTCAGACCTATTGGACCACTTTATTACTGACTGAGGTCTGGGCTGCTGAGTTAAAAAGGCTGGTAGCTTATTGCCGCATACCACTACCTGCAACCGACATGTTTCACTGCCCGTAAGAAATTATGGCAGATTCTTCAGGGTTAACACTCTGTTGCTGCACCCACATCAAACATCTTTAAAACTGGAAGCTGCCGAGTTGAAAAAACATAAAATAATTTTAGAACCCATTCTGAACCTTGGCATTATTAATGTTTAGATTCTTAAATCCAAAAACAATATCCTCCACCAGTTTATTATGATTAGAATAGAGTAGAGACTTTACCCTGGATCAGCTATGTTCAATCGTACCAGCTGAAAAGGCAGATCTCCGCCTTACTGTTGGTTGTTGTATCAACCTAAAAATCATTTAAGGACAAAGTTAAATAGTTTCCCCTATGGTTGTCAAAAGTTTTTCACGAGGGCAATTGGATCCATCTTTTTATATGCTGAAACATTTTCTATGTGCTGCAACATTATGTGTGACTAGTGAGGAATTTCCTTTAAGTAAAGAATGATTTTGAAACGCGAAAATGATATAAAAAGGGATTTTTATTAGACGTTTATAATTGGGAAACCCTATCTAAGTACAGCACATTCTGAAAGGTTTGAAAAGTCTATATGATATGTTTCCAGCCGAGGATTGAACCAAGTAGCCATAGTAAACGCTTGAAAGGGGTGTAGTGAGATACATTTCACATTTTTCCTTGCATACAACTAGATCTGACTGGAACAACACATATCTTGTTTAAATACACTATGTCCTGTGAAGTGAGAACAGCACAGTACTAAAATAAAATGTGTTGCTAAGGGCATGCTAGTTTTATACCTATTGTCCTTAAATGATTTTTAGGTTGATACAACAACCAACAGTAAGGCGGAGATCTGCCTTTTCAGCTGGTACGATTGAACATAGCTGATCCAGGGTAAAGTCTCTACTCTATTCTAATCATAATAAACTGGTGGAGGATATTGTTTTTGGATTTAAGAATCTAAACATTAATAATGCCATGGTTCAGAATGGGTTCTAAAATTATTTTATGTTTTTTCAACTCGGCAGCTTCCAGTTTTAAAGATGTTTGATGTGGGTGCAGCAACAGAGTGTTAACCCTGAAGAATCTGCCATAATTTCTTACGGGCAAAGAAACATGTCGGTTGCAGGTAGTGGTATGCGGCAATAAGCTACCAGCCTTTTTAACTCAGCAGCCCAGACCTCAGTCAGTAATAAAGTGGTCCAATAGGTCTGACTGTTGATTTTACTATCACTCTGTCAGGAGCTAAAGCTCCTTTCTCTGCACTTTTTCTTTATCTTTTCTTTTTTCACTTGATTCACAATTTCTGGAAATAGGAATGGCTACCTATGATGAGAAAGGGGCACAATTTTTGGTAAACATCTGACCAATTTGCCCCGAGGGTGTTCGCCCGTGAGGTGCCTTCCTCTCCGCCACAACTTTTTTTCTGGTACGAATTGTGTAAGTGTGGATGTTGGTATAGTCCTATCTAGGGCTGACTATATTGGTTGCGCCGAGTTGAATACATAGTGAACCTCCCTCTTTTCTCATTAGTATTTACAAGTAATGTGTTGCTTGGGATAGCAGGGCATTAGAGACAATAAAATACCTACTTAGAGAATTACGAAGAGGTATATCCAGAATTTTATTATAGAAAATTTTAGTGGAGATTATTCTCATGTCCATAAGACAATGGCTAACTCAGATCCTGGGTACAGGGAATTTTTGGATTGCATTTCATTGAGTGGAGGGCTTTCCCTAACAGTACCCTTTATTTTCCCTCTAAGCTCCTCTTGTTATCATACGCCTGCCACATGGTGCATGGATGCGCATAAAGTGCTCTTTCACATTGCAGCTTGTGCTGCAGCACTTTTCCTGGGCTGCAGCACTAGCCACAACGAAAAATAGCACTTTTCCAACCGCCACCACAGCGATCTCATCCTAACTGGGCAGTCAGACTGCCACCTGCTTGGCTGGCGGTCTCCTGACCGACCTGATAGCGGGTGGTGGTCTGACCGCCCATTACCGTAATCAGCCCCTTAGTCACAATCGGAGCTTGGAAATTAAGTTGGTGTTTCGTTCTGCACTCTTGTTTTGTGGATACTTTTTCTAGTATCTCTGTATTGTTATCAGACTGTGATAAATGCAGACCACTTGGGTATTCCCTCATTGAAGTAAAGAGTAGGACACGGAAGGAGATTAGGAGATGTTGCCTGCATTGCCTATTGGTAATTTTCATTACTATGATTCTTCTTTCCTCGACCCAGTATTTATGCCCCTAACTCTCTCCCTTCCTTTTACCTTCTTCGGTATATAATAATAAGGTTTGAGGATTTTACAAAGGGGAATTGGGAGTAGTGGAGTTTATAGTAGGAGGGAGGTGAAATTACTGTTAATATGTTAGTAAACATAAAAGTCAGCTTTTAAAGGTGGTGGCTTATGGAGAAGGAAAGACAAAAGTGTAATGAAGTCCTGGGACAGGGAAAGAAGAATCTGAGTAATGAAGATTACTGGTAAGAATTCCAGGCAATCTACCCCAACAGGGCAGACGGGTTATTTTAACATTATTTATGATAATCAAACAGTGTATCCACTAGTCTGTGCCCAAAGCGGGAAGGGGAATTCATTCATTTCCTTTATCCTAGGAAAATATCTTACCACAGGGCTAGAACCAAAACCATAGAGAGTCAGGCTGTAATCCTTTCCACCAAAATGAAGTCAGTCACAAACCATAACTAAGCAAACTCGTAACAGACATCTTTTTTTGAGGGGGGGGGGGGGTGTCCAATGATCCCATGTGTTTATACTAGATGATACTACAAAAAAGGGCCAAAATAGAACTGCAGCACAAGGGAGGGAAGACTTTAGCAAGTTAGCTAGGTGATTATGCTTACTGTCACCAAACCCACTGACAGCTCTAGGCTTCATTCAAAATTGAGTCATTGGAAGGAGGCGGGTTTGTGGGGATAGGGGCTGTTCATAACGGGCCTGATTGTGAGACTTGTGGTCCGTGGACCGTCAGACTCATGGTGAAGCGTCTGTGCCACACCGGTGGTCCCACCACACTATTACAACTTAGGTGGTGGGATCTCTATTGCACCGCTGCAACCCCCAGGGATCAGAGATCCCTTGTTGTTTCACTGTGGTGTTGAGGCCACAATATGCTTGGTGGGACTGCTGCAGCCGCGCCAATCATACTACGAGTTTGCTCTCTGCCACTGTTTTCATGGCAGTTCTTCCTCCATGAAAACTGGGGTGGAGAGGAAACAAAGAGGCCTCTACAGGGCCCCCTGCTGCCTCCGAGCCATGGGGTGCTAACAGGAGGGGACAATGATTTGCCCCCCTTTGTGCATGCACCCCAATAATTGCTCAGCATGTACTGCACCAGCCCATGCTGTGCAGGAACTGCCTTTGATGTTCCCATTACAACGCCTATTTCATAGGCACCGCTCTGGGAAAGCCAAACACCACCCACCGGGGACTGAAAAAGTAATAGTCTGGTGGAGTAGCCAATCTACCGCTCTCTGCTCTTGAGTCCTGAGAGCAGGACACAGCTCTATATTGAATGCCGCCTCCGTTATACTCCAGCACAGAGAATCAAACCTCTCCACAAATGCACATCACTCACTAATCTTCAGTACTTTTTAAATGCTCTAGTCTGACCTTCACCGTAAAATTGAAACAAGGTGTTCTAATCTATTCTTTTTTTTGTTTAAACAGAAAACTTTATTTTGGAAAAAGAAATGCAACGAAGTATACGCAATAAAATAAAATAACAAAATATTGGTTAACAATAATTGAGTTAATATCATATAATAGAAAAAGAGAGTGTAGGGAGGAACAAAGTAGTTGCGTTTACAAAAAGGGTTAAGTTAAATGTGGAAAGAAAAGAAAGAGAAGAAAATAGGGAAGAAGATACAATAATACCATGGATAAATATGCACTATAGATGTAGGAGAGCTCAATACAATATAACAAGATATCAACATTTTAAGGAATAATAGCTGTAATAATGTATTTAAATGGGAAAAAGGGAAGAGAACTTATAAAACAAAGTACATAGCTAAGTACATAAGATAACAGTAAAAAACATTTTATGGTGGTTTGAAGACTTCAACTAGTAGAGGATGATGTTGAGCATATTTTTGTGCAGATGTGTCTAAGAAGATAGTTACAGGGGAACAAATATGTTCTCTTTTCAAAAGTAAAGACATAGGTGAGACATATGCATGATCTAGTCGATGGTTATAACAAACACTCTACCACCAGGCCTGAGAAATAAGTTGTGTGGATTGTTTACTTTTTTTGTTATTTGTTGGAAAGCAATTGCAATTAATAAATCAGCAACATCTGTGTTAAAAGAAAGGGAGTGCCAATGTTCAATTAGTGTGCCTGGAAACATGTCGATAGGTGTAAAAGAGAAGTGAGTGTGAAAAATTATATTGATCTGAGACCATACCTTCCTACCAGAATTGATGAGTAAAAGGACAAGAGAAAAGCATGTGTTATAAGTCAGCATGAGGAGTGTTACATGACCAGTAATTTGGGCAAGATGTCGAATTCAATTTATGTAAGGACTTTGGGGTAAACATAAGAAGGTTATATATAAAGAAAAGTGTTTGTGTTGCACTTGCTGATCTCGAAGACTCACAGAGTTTTAGCCATAATTTGTCCCAAAAAGTGTTGGACCATGTTGTGTGAAAGTCATGTTCCCACTGGATCTCTATATAGTTTTAGGTCTGCTTTCAGGAGGAGCATTGAGAATATTATATATAAACGAAGCATTATGTTGGGTACTTAAAATAGGAAGAATATTACAGTGAAGTAGTAAAGGAGGTGGTATCTAATTTGGTAGAGAAAGATTTTGGCAATTTGTAAGGAGATATTGCATCAGAAAAAGAAAGAAAAGTATAATTTGAGTAAAGTTGATGAATCCAAAGCAGCATTTTGTCTTGCCAAACTTTCCAAAAGATGGGTTTGTTGTTAATTTTAAGAAGGAGATTATGCTAGCTGGAGGAATTAAGAAATTGGTCTCTACATGAGAGGTGTGTAATCAAAAAAGAGTGAAATAACCTATGGGAGAATTTATGAATAGGTGAAGATAAGAATCAAGTCTTGTGAGTGACAGTAAGAGACTCAGTAAAAGAGAAGGGAGACAGGAAAGAAAGTTCAATGTCTTTCTACAATGGAGAGGGGTTGGATATCGATTAGTTTAAGGATTTAGAAAGTTGTTTAAGAAGAAAAGCTTTGGGATAGAGTTGAAAGTCAGGTAAATTGACTCCACCTTGTGATTTAGGGTGTTTGAGCATGGTTAGGGATAGGCGTGATTTCTTTTTATTCCATAAAAAGGCAGATAAAATAGAATACATTTTTTTGAAAAAGTGAGAAGAAAAGCTGAGAGAGGTAGCGGAGATCAAATAAAAAATAAAAGGGGTGAGCATAATTTTAATAGTGTCAAGTCTACCCCACCAAGATAAATATAGAGGATACCATTTAGAAATAGATGAAGATATTGTGGAGAGGACATGAGTCATATTTAGGGATAAAGTTTGTATTACAGAGGGAGCAAACCAGAGAGCCAAATATTTAATCTTTTGCGGATGCCAGGAGAAATTAGGGAACACAAAGTCTTGCTTAAAACATAACATATTAGGAAGGAGAACTTCGCATTTATCATGATTCAATTTATATCAACAAATTAAAGAGAAAACATTGACCTCTGCAGTAAAAGCTGGGATAGATTGTTCTGGTTTAGACATATACAACAAAATATAATTTGCATAGATACTCATTTTAACATGAAGATTATCATTTTGGAAGCCAGGTATTTTAGGATTTTGTTTAAATTTAGCAAGAAAGGGTTCTAGAGCGAGAATAAATAGAAGAGGGTAAAGGGGACATCCTTGACGAACACCCCTCTGTAACTTGAAGGCATTAGAGATGGAACCATTGGCAAAAATAGAAGTTTTGGGTGAGGTATATAATAAGGAAATATAATAGATAAATTTGGGACCAAAGCCAAACCAGGATAATGTATGGCAAGTAACTGACCAATCCATAAGGTCAAAAGCTTTTTCCGCATCTAGGGAAATAGCTGCAAGTGAATGAGAGTATTTATTGGATTTGTGTAACATATTAAAAAAAGTTCTGGTGTTATCTGCGATATTTCGTCCCTTAATAAAGCCAGATTGTTCTTTAGAAATAATGGACTGTAAAAGGGGTTCTAGACAAAGAGCAAGAATTTTGGCAAATATTTTGTAATCAGAGTTAACTAATGATATTGATCTGTAGTTTTTACAAAGACGGGGATCTCTTCTTTCTTTAGGGATTAGGCTGATAAGAGCATCATGAAAGGTACCACTGGAAGCCTTAGAGGAAATGAAGTGTGAAAATAAAGAAAGAAGATAAGGAAGAAGGGATTTGGAGAAATAGGAATACAATTCCACAGGGAATCCACCTGGACCAGGTGCCTTCCCTGTTTTGAGAAGCTTTAATGCATGAGAAATATCTTTTGTAGAGATATCTCGCTCTATTGATGAGAAATCAATATCCAATGGAAATTGTTTTCCTAGTGAGGTAAGATAATTTTGTATGTCTATAGAATCTGGAACAGTTTCAGGGGTATGAAGATAGGTATAATATTTTTTAAATTCTTCCAAAATCTCTACATTTTTGGTTACTGGAGAAGAGTTAGAGTTTAAAACATAATCTATATTAGTACGGTCTTTCTTAATTTTACGATATGAGACAAGGAGTTTGCCCACTTTATTTTGGCCACCATAATAATGAGCACTACCTCGTAGGAGATAAGCAGAAGCATTTTCTGTGGATAGCTTATTATACTTAAATTTCTCTTTATTAAGATCAGCATCAGTTAGTTACTGTATAGAGTGACCCTAGCAATTTAATATTTTTAAGAATTTCATTTGCTTTTCGGGAATTTTGGTGTTTCTTGTGTGCAGCATACAAGATAATAAAATCTCTAGATGATACTTTGAAAGCATCCCATATAATTGAGAAGGATGACACAGAAGCCATATTATGCCTAAATAAGTCAGTAATGAAGTCTTCAAAAGAAGAAGTTAACGTTTTGTCAGCCAACAAAGAGGTATTGAAGCGCCATCTTTTAGATTCAATCGTTTTTATTAAGCGGGAATTTAGCCCGGTACACAGCCCAGCTGCCTACATCAACTTGCCGGCAGGGTGATACATCCTGGAGGGCGACCCCACGTTTTACAGAACTGTGGAGCTGCCCCACCTGTGCTGCAGTTTCAGCCTTTTATCAAAGAACGAACATACAACAAAAAAACAAGTCAGAAACACCCCCCTCCCCTCAGTAAAACAACCCCCTCCCACTCCCACCCTACCCTGCATCAGCTTCCATCGTCTCAGCGCACTTCCATGATCCACTAGCTTAGGCAGATAACATTTATCCCCCAGACTTGGTCACTGTTGACTCCAGGGAAATAAGTTGCAGAATCTGCAAATATTTCAGGCAGTTTACTTCTCGGAGGTCATTGGATAAGAGCTACACAAACGGGCCCCAGAGTTTAGCATATTCCGACCCTTTCCCATCCATTCCCATCGAGAGCCGCTCCATTGCTAAAATGTGCCCAAGCTTTTGGAACCAATCCCGAGGGTCGGGTACAGCCGGGAGGTTCCAGTGGGCCAGGAGCACCTGCCTCGCAGCCAACAACGCCAGCGCAATCTGTCTACCCTTCAGCGTGAGCAGGGGAAAGACTTTAGGGTAGGGAAGCCCCAGCAGAGTGTGCTCGGGAGACCGGGGGAATGTAATCTGAAACGCAGAGTGTAGCTCATCTAAGATCGTGGCCCAATACCTCTCCAACTTCGGGCAATGCCATAACAAATGCGCCATTGTCCCTGTGAGGCCACACCCCCGCCAGCAGAGGCCCGATTTGGAAGGGCCCTAATGCGCGCTGGGGTATAGTAACAATTTGCCGCTACTTTGTAGGCTGACTCGGTACCCGCAGCGCTAGAGGCTGTGTGCTGTGCGCGGTAGAAGACGTGCTCCCACTCCTTTTTCGTCAGCGGGTGTCCCAGCTCCATTTCCCATTTAACTTGCGCCGATGTAAATTGCCTCCTAGGCTGACGCACATTCATCGCGTAGAGCTCCAAGATGAGTTTCTGGTCGTCTTTCTTGCGAAGCGCCATCTTTTAATGGTGACATTTACTAGAATTAATTCTAAGTCTAACATTACAGGAGCATGGTCTGAGATCAATAGAGAACAAATATCTGCCCGCAATATATATTGAGTTAGTGCTTTAGAAACAAATAAATAGTCAATGTGTGATTGTGAGAGATGAGTGGGGGAGAAAAAGGTGTATTCATGGAGTTGTGGATTTCAGAATCTCCAGGATTCATCAAGAGATCTATCGGGAATCAGGATGGTAAAATGTTGATGCATTGGAGATGAAGCAAAAGGTGACTTGGAAGTACGGTCAATGTAGGGATCAATAATTAGGTTACAATCACCACCAAAAATAACATATGGTATAGAAATAGACATTAAGGGCCCGACTCACAGAACTAACTTAAGACAAAATCCTAAAGTTACTACCATTTTGGTATTCACAGAAGGCACTTACTCATTTTGGTATTCATGGAAGGCACTTACTCCTTTCGGTATTCACAGAAGTTAGGAGTCCTAACTTTAGGACTCCTACATGCCTTCTGTGAATACCTAATGTCTTAAAGTTAGGATTTTTCTCAGTTTAGGAGTAGTACAGTTAGGACTCCTAACTTTAGGTCTCCTAAACTGAGAAAAATCCTAACTATAAAACTTTTAGCACTCACAGAAGGCATTTAGGAGTCCTAAAGTTAGGACTCCTAACTTTACTAGTCCTAAACTGAGAACAATCCTAACTTTAAGACTTTCGGTATTCACGGAAGGCATTTAGGAGTCCTAAAGTTAAGAGTCCCAACTTTATTACTCCTAAACAGAGAAAAATCCTAACTTTAAGTCTTTCGGTATTCACAGAAGGCAATTGAGTCCTAAAGTTAGGACTCCTAACTTCTGTGAATACAGAAATGAGTAGTGCCTTCTGTGAATACCAAAATGAGTAAGTGCCTTCTGTGAATACCAAAATGGTAGTAAGTTTGGGATTTTGTCCTAAGTTAGTTCTGTGAATCAGTCCCAGTAAGAGTAGAAATTTGTGGCCAAAACTTACTATCCGGTTTAGTAGGAGCGTATATATTAAACAAAGTAATAGGTATATTATTACCTTTAAGATGGAGAATTAACCAACGTTCTTCGTCATCTGATTCTTGATAGAGAAATGATACGTTAAGTCTCTTATGACAGAGAATATCGGTCCCTTTTCTTTTGCTAGTACCTGGAGAGCAAAATACATTTCCTACCCACTGTTGTTTGAGTTTCATACCTTCTGAAGCTACAAAGTGGGATTCTTGTAAAAATACAATATCTGATTTAGGATTAGACAAGTGGTTATTAACTCTTTGCCATTTAATAGGCAAACTCACACCTTTAACATTCCAGGAAATAACACGTAATATCATTAATTAACTGTATAAAGTAAGAATAAAACATTGTATATTACTACAGCAAAACAAGAAGACAATATCGAACTTGCAATATCTAGAAACATGAAAAACAAGCACTCCAACAGTGAAATTAAAGGAAAAAGGAGAGAGGAAAAGGAAGAACAGGAGAAAAGATAGAAATAATAGACAGCAAAAAAAAAAACCATACCAAAGACTCAAACATGGGTTGAGGGTGCTGAGGCCACATGGGGAAGATGAACAGCCAGTCACGAAACTCCGGGAGAGATCATGAGGAGGGCATCAATGGAAAATGGACTATACAACAATGGTTGGAGCAGGGAGACAGCACCTGATGGGAGAAGACATAAGGAGATAAGTGAATCAGAATATGTCATAGGATCATTGTAAAATTACAACTGTCTTTACTAAGAGAGAAGAAAAACTTCAAATAGAAGGCGATCCTTACAACTCCATGGAGTCTTCTCTACATTCATAAAGAAATTGTTGGAACAATGCTGAATCCTGTATGTTGTTGTTTTATTTTTGTAACTCACTTTAAAGAGACATGGGTACATTAGACCAAATCTGGCATTCAAATTACGTAAAGCTGGGCACATGGCTAAGAAACGTTTCCTTTTGTCTGCTGTGACTTTCACATAGTCCTGTGAAAAGAATAGTTGGGAACCTTGCCATTAGATGTGATGTTTGGTTTTGGCTGCTTGTAGGACTTTCAGCAAATCTGTATATTCTGAAAATATAATATTACGCCTCTAGGTTTACGCTGGATAGATGATTTCTGAGTAGAACGACCAAGTCTATGTGCTCCTTGTATGTTTAACATTAGAGATTCTGGAAATTTGAGAATCTGCTGCAAAAAAGATAGAAAAAAGGAGATGGGATTGGATCCTTCCAATCCTTGAGCCAGACCATAAATACATAGGTTGTTACGTCTACTTTGGTTCTCGAGATTTTCCACTTGCTTCTGTAATTGTAGGATTTCTGATTTCATAGGATGAATTTGCTGAGAGGATATTTGTGAAGATTCCTTTTGGTGTTCCATTACGTTAATTTTGTTATCCAGAGTGGACGATTTATCCTTTAGAGCTTGCAAACGGATGTTTGTTTGCTCCATATGTGTTTTTTGCATGATCTTATTATTGTCACATTGTTGCATTATCAGGAAGTTCCCATGAGCACGTCCTGATTTCCTTTGAGACTCAGGCAAGTACCAACTTACCAGCTTGAGCGTAACACAAATCTCCTAACTTACCAAAAAAGAGAATGTATGTTAGACACATAACAGAAACTGTCAGACATTTTGATTTGTTGTTTTGAGTTCAACAGTTATTTATTATTTGCAAACACACAAGAATTCTACATTATTATTTTTGAACCTTTATTCAAAGCCAATTTTAGTGCAGAATAAAGGTAACATGATCATTCCAGGTCTCAAAATGACTTTAACAAATGCAAATGGACGGAGTGTAACAATTATGAAAACCGAGAACATGGGGGCTCATTACGATGGCAGAGGGACCGCCACCGACAGGCCGGCGGTGGTGATCCCTCCGCCATCTGGCTCCCATTTCCTCCCGCCACATTAGTATGGCGGGGGTAATCGTTCCACAAGCGTGGCGGGTGCAAAGAGCGCCCACCATGCTTCCACCACAGGCAATTGTTGTGACTGTCTGTCAGAGCACTTCAGAACGGGGATATGGTGGCGGTGCCTAGCAGGCACCGCCCGCCCGATCACAATGCTGGTGTAAGCCAGCATTTCCATGGCGGTGGAACCCCCATGGAAAGGCTGGTGGAGGCTGACTTCGGGGGCCAAGTTACAGGGCCCCTCTGTGGTGGGAGTGCCCATTGTGCACTGGGGGGTACCCATGGAACCCCCTACATTTCCATGCACAAGGTGGCAGGCACCGCACGATGCCTACCACGTAGTGCATGGAAATGCACATCATGGCATTTTAACATTGTGAACGGTGCTGCAGCCAGCAGCACCATCCGCAATGTTAAACGGTCAGGATGCGCCCGCCATATTGGTGGGCGCATCCTAATTGGGCTGGTGGGACTGTCGCACATCTGGCGGGCAGTCCCAGCTCTGCTATGATGGCGGGATGGGCTGATGCCCACCAACCATCATAATGAGCCCCTAAGTACCCAGCACATTTTGAGGCTCCCTATATGCCTAATCATAGCTTCAAAAGTCTGCCTTACTTTTATATTTCAGTGGTTAGATGTTGTCCTCGTGCATACGTAAGCTTTATTTATTTTCCAGCAGTCTGCAGTCTGATTCCAAGGCAAGGCGGAATTATATCTCTATAGCTGAATTGTAATCAAACAATTGTGATTGTGCAGTTTCATGAAGCTTTGCTCTACTGTCTGCTTACCCTGGAACTGATGTCCTTCACTCTCCCTGAGAGGACAACAAGTTATACATTTACACTATTTAACAATATATTGTGAAACATCAACTACATGATTCATGATGTCGAGTGGCTAGAAGAAAGTGAAAAATCACTTATACATTCATGTTAATGCTGAAGCCATTATGCCTTTTCTTGCGAATTAAGCATTTCAATGAATATTTGAGCTAAATGCATGCTATCCGAATGTATGATAAATATAATATGCATTGTTGCAAAATAATAAACATAAATGCATATGAGCTAATCAACTATTGCAAACATATACTAGGGGTTCAATGTACAAAGAAACAAATGCAGCTGTAGGATTTGGGGATGAGGGGTCTGAAGAGACATATAAAGCAACATTTATTGAAACCAAATATACAACAAAGAGATGTTCACATCAGATTAGAGTGCCGGGTCTGTCCAAAAGAACATCACAGAGCCTATTCCCATCTGACATTGACAGGGCTACCCTAAAAGGCTGAATACCTTGTAAGCCAACCCGGAGACCTTAAATATTTACCTTAAAAAGTGACAAATACCATACATTTTAACTGGGCTCCTCCTTATTTAAGGGTATAATTTGTGGTCCAACACATAACAGCAATAAACTGTAAGTTGATGTTACAATATTCCTATTCATGTGAAAACTACAGTGAAAAATGTTATTTCATAGCCTGCCCATCACATCAGCAGAACCCAGTGAAAACCAATACATGGAGTTTAAGCCCGAGAGTTCATCTCTGACACAGACATCATGTAAAATTTAAATAATTTTAAGACTTTAAGTAACAGTGATATAATGAAACTGCTATTCAATAAAATAAGAAATATCAACTTCATTCAAAAGACAGAAGCAAATTAAGAGCAATGGCTGAGTGCAGTTAAGCATGCACTGCTGTGGTATATGGTGTCATTTTAAAGCCAGACCTGTCTTGCAAGCTGGTTTTAAAATAAAACTATGTCCAAATCTGACTTTAGAATTAAAAGTATTACCATAGTCCAAAATTACCTTTGCATTACATTTACGTCTTCCCGAAATTCTGCCCTACGTGCCCCAAGGGTAGGGCGCATTGTTATAAAAAGCAGGGACAATTTAAAAGATGTTTTTTATGCCCTTGTAGGGAAAAGCAGCCAAAGTCATTGTTTTAGTGCTGCTAGCCCAATAGGCTAACATAGGAAGGCTTTATCAAACTTATTAAAATCTATATTTGCTTGGGAGCTAGCTAGTAGTCTCATTCAAAGTATCAAAATAATGGTTACAATAAATCCTACTTGCCTCAGGTGAATTTATTATGACTATTACAGAAAAGAGGTTTTAGAATTTACTTACCCAAGCATCCCTTTAGCAGCTTCTGATTGGTTATCCTTTGATAGCATGAACCAAGCTTTTCCCTGAGTAGGTGAAACAATATACCCATTTGGTGGGAGGAAATTTGCTTCCTAGAGGAGTGGAGATGAGAGATAAGGTGGACTTCAACGGCAGGAGAACAGTTGTCACAGGGTCCAGGACAGCCCCCACATCCTTGAACCCAGCAACATGGGAGCACCCCCAATTAGATTAGGAGTGGAGCCTGGAAGGGGTCTTTAGTGAGTTGTTAGCCACACCTCTGGGTTGGTTTACACAGACGCACACACCAAGGAGAGTGTCTCCATTTTCATTTTTGAAGAACAGTGCATTCTGGGTCACAAATATGCCACACTTCACATGAAGTGGTCATAGCAGGGGGAGACAACCATGCCCCTATTGGCTGGTATGTAATCCCATTCTGACAGCCCAGAATGGAGGATAAATGTGGGAGAGTTGCAGATCTCCTCAGAACACTGCCTGGAACAAAAGAAGCAGGCAGACTGCCCTGCTAGACCTTTGGACTGCCTCACAGAAGGCTTGCATTCAAAAGGACTGCACCTGCATACTCAAGGCTCCACAGAGAAAGAGCTGTGCATGTCTCAAAAAAGGAGTGGGACTCCTGATCAGCAATAGGTACAAAAGAGCTGGAAGAAGTCCACTGGAAGCCCAAAGACAGGATCTTTCTAGCTGACTAGTGGTAACCGGATTATTCCTGGACTGTGCAGGTGCACGTAGGCAATCCAGAGCTTCTGAACCCTAGGCATTTGCTGCTGAACACTTCTCTCCCCAAAGGAAACCCCAAGGAACAAGTTACAAAAGTTTGGAAACTTCCTACAAGTTTTTGCTGAAAAGCACCAGGAGGAGACTGGCTCATCGTCACAAATAAAGCCACATCATCGAACCGTGAATAGATTTGACCACACAGGTTTGTCCTGCTGAAAACTACAGAACTCCTTGCCTTCAAGGACAAAGACTTACAAAGGCTTGCCGAGGCATTGTGCTGTTGTCATCTAATTGAACTCCGGAGCCAAAGAACCTGGGGACTCAACATCGAGAGAAATGCTCCCAGAAGAAGATTAAGGGGCCGATTATGATTTCGTTTGGAAAGCATTCTGAGCAAATCAGTTCCGGAATGCCTTTTGGATGACTCATACCAGGGGAGTCTGACTGAGCACTTTGGATGCATCCGGATACTTCTGGATATGATTCAGTCAGACTCCCATTGACTTCAATGGGAGCCTGTGTTCCGAACGAGAACACAGGCTCCCATTAAAGACAGGCATGGCTGGGGAAAATTGTGCACCCTGTGGCGGGCACCCCTTGTGCCTGCCACATTGTGCATGGTAGAAAAGGGGGGTCCCTTGGGTACCCCAGGGGTCCAATTCTAAAGGCCCCGGTTGAAGGAGGGCCTGCCACTAGCCCCCAAAGACTAATTCCAACAGCCGTCTAATTTTGGGCACACCGAATCAGAAAGGCTGTCCTAATCTGTCATTGTTATTGTTAATGTAAATGTTAACGTTATTGACATTTCTAAAGCACAAACTGCTACCCGAATGTGTCCTGGCGCTGCATGAGTTCCTACGTGGGTCTTGTGCAGGAGAGAGGTGTCAACCAGAATCTGAGCCTGAACAGTAAAGAGCCAGGTCTTCAAAGCCTTTCCAAAGGCAAGCAGAATTGGTAAGGCTCTAAGGTGCTTTGGAAGGCAGTTCCATGCCTTGGCTGCACCAACCACAAAGCTTCTTCCCCCCCCCCGTTGTTTTTTTTTGCAAAAGGCACTGACACCAGTTTAGCATCTGAAGAGCGTAGACATCTGGTTGGTGTATACCATTGGAATTGCGTTTTAAGATGGTTGGGCACAGTTCTATAAAGTGCCTTGTGTACAGTGTGTATCCGTTTTTGCACTGGCAATCCGTGGAGCCTTCTGATCTCTGCGGTAATGGAGGCATGTTTGGGAGTGCCAGTCAGAAGTCTGGCTGCTGCATTCTGCAGAAGTTGCAGTTTGTTCATTAGTCTTTCCTTGATATTGACATATAAACTGTTGCAATAGTTCAGTCTGGACATTACTAAAGCTGTGATAATTAACTGATGACTATCTTTAGGCAGGACTGGCAGGAATTTTTTACAGGCTTTTAGAATGTAGGAAGTGGAGTAAACCACTGCATTCACCTGGTCTCTAAGGCTCAGTTTATTGTCTATCCAAACTCCCAGGTTTTTTGCCTTTCTTACAGGAGTGGGAAGGGGACCCAGTGTATCTGGCCTCCATTCTGGGGTCCAAAGGTTTACATCATTACTGAAGAAAACCACCTCTGTTTTACCAGAGTTCAGTTTGAGACAGTTTTGGGCCATCCAGTTACCCACCGCTATCATGCAGTCATGAAATCTGGATGCCGTTCCCTGCAATTCTCCTGGCATTACTGACACCACAATTTGGGTGTCATCTGCATATGAGGGTAAATTAAAACCAAATGATTCAATCAGGGGGACCAGTAGTGAGACATAAATGTTAAAAAAGTGTCAGACTCAGGGATGATCCCTGAGGGACCCCACAGGACAGAGAGTACAGTTTGGTTGAGAATTCACCAAGGGTGACTGTCTGTCTGCCTGTCTGACAGAAAATATTTAAGTAGTTTCCATGCCAAGCCCTGTACTCTAATCTCTCGCAGCCGGTCCATCAGCAGTGCATGATGGACCCTATCAAAAGCTGCGGAGAGGTCGAGCATAATCATAGCTATTCCTCCCTGATCAATAATTGCCCTAATCTCCTCTGTAGATTTGAGAAGCTCAGATTCGGTACTATCGCCACTGCGAAAACCATATAGAGTAGGGTCTAGTAACTGTGCTTCTTCCATGAAGGAATTGAGTTGTTCGTTCATAATTTTCTCTGCAGTTTTTGCAGGAAGGGGGAGTCTGGATATAGGTATATAATTGTTTACATCTTTAGTATCCAGACTCAGCTTTTTAAGCAGAGGTAGTATTGATGCCTCTTTCCAGAATTTGGGGAAATATCCTTCTGTAAAATTTGGGTTAATGATAGAGGTAAGGGTAGAAACGACAGGCTCCGCTGCTAATTTTTGAAATGAGACTGGGCATGGATCAGAGGGTGAGCCTGTTTTCACTTTGATCAGAGAATTTGAAATATCTATGGTGGTAATTGTAGCAAACATGATTAACTGAGTCCTGGGTTTTATTCCTGTCTCAGTATCTAGAGGGTATTTTCTGACGGTCATTCACCCCGTATTAGAGAAAGATGAATAAATGGCATCAACTTTTTCAAAGAAAAAATTCGCAATTTTATCACACAGTTCCTGATTGGTCTGAATAGGTGGAGGGCTGGATAAGCTAAAATGGTTACTGTTTTTAAAAGCTCCTCAGTAGAGTTTTTGGCTGAGTTGATTATTTTCATAAAGAACTCTTGTTTTGTGTCTTGCAGCATCTTTTTATACTTGGCTAGCCCTGCTTTATATTCATTTTTTCCGTTATCCTTGTATTGCCTCCTCCAGGCTCTCTCGAGATGTTTACCGACCAGTTTCTGGTCTCTAAGTTCTTGGGTTTATCATAGAGAGGAGGGACATGTCCTACTGGATCAAAGAGATTTTTTTTGGTGCAAGTTTGTTTCCGGCTGCTTCCAACCAGTTTGTTTATTGAAGCGCAGCCTCATCCAGGTCTGTTGGAGGACTAAAGGATTTGGACATTGGCATCTCTTGTGCTTCGCCTGCGACTACCCTGTTCCATGCTCTACTAGATATCTGTTTAAATACTGGGTTCATAGCCTGTCGATCAGGGATGGTTATTGTAAACAGCACTACCTTATGGTCTGACCAGACCACTGGAAGAAGACCTATAGCAGATGACTGCTCGTTATTAAAAAATATTCCATCCAGGGTATGTCCTGCATTATGGGTAGCACCATTGACCAGTTGTTTTAGGTCGAGTCTACTCATCAGATCTATCAGCATTGAAGTTTCTAGGTCAGCTTGTGCTTCTAAGTAAAAATTTAAATCACCTGATATTGTTTATGAACTGGCACTTAAGCTCGCTCGGAAAACAGTGCCCATGGAGCTGTACGAATTGGCCCTGCAAGGCTAGACCTGTACCAATTCCTTTCAGAACTGATTCGGACAGCCCAAATGATTATCCAGGCATCGAAATCATTCGTTAGGAACTGGGTATGATTCGGTTGGATGCAAGGGTTCCGAATTCGGAGCCCTTCTGAAGAGGATTGTAATCGACCCCTAAGTCCAAAGGCAGACTTTTGACCCGGAGCTAGTACTCAGCCTATATGACCTGTGCTCCATCGCAGCCAGCCCAAAACTTTGACTATGACACGGTCCAGCATGACCAGAAAGCCGTGAGTGGCACTTTAAGCTTTTTAGCACTAGAATGCACATTTTTTTATTTAATCTTAAAAAATTCATATCTCCGGTTCCCTACATTGGATTTTTGTTTTGTGGATACATTTTAAAGATAAAACTACTCTCTAATTTTTTATAAATTAGTGTAGGACATTTGTATTATATTGTATCTTTTACTTATTTAATGTTTTGGTGATATTAAATGCTTTACACTTTCTTGTCTCCTAAGTTAATCCTCAGTGCTCGATGCCAAGCTACCAAGCGTTGAGCAAGGCTTAATTTATTGAGACTTGAGTGGACCTTAGCGGCAATTGTGTTATTATTACTAGCAGAAGGTGAATACCAGCACCTCATAATAATTCCCTTTTTTAGAAGCACTATTAGCTTAACAATGAATCCAGCCTCCCTAGTATGAGTAGTGACTCATATAATTTTTTTTTTTAATGATATGAAATTACTTTCCAGTGCCATTGCCTTTTCTAATATTGGGATGCCTAACACTATGTAGCACTGCAGGCTTGTGTTACACACTATTTGAACACTAAATAACACCCCTGCTGTTCTCCTCACTGTTGTAGACCTGGATTCACAATGTAGCAGTTTGCACTACTCTTTTAAAAAGCTATACATACAATGAGCTTCAGAAGAGTAAATATTTGTCATCTCATGCTATTAGTTGTTAATGTATTATTCCACCTCCAATGAAACACTTCAGTTGCAGTGCATGTTGTGCCTTATTTTCAACATGGGGAAGGAACAATTTGATGAATATGAAAGCTATCTTGAAAAGAAGACTTCTCCCTCTAAAGCAACATGTTCTGCATTATAACTAAAAATCATACCCGAAATTTAAAGTAAAAGTTATGTTAAATATAAAAAAATCTATTTTCTCTGTCATTTGTAAGAATAAGATTTTTGGTTTGGAAACAATTGTCCTTAAAAATAACTTGAAAATGTTTTTTTATAAAAAAAAAACACTTTACAACTATTATCCAACATGTGCATATTTTTCTTGATGAGCTTGTTATTACATTACTCCAGCACATCATTATTGATGTTGGATCAGCAGTTATTCATCATTGTGAAAGATTTTACCTTAATTATTTTCTTTTTTGTCATTGCGTATATATGCCTGTCACAGCTTTATTACTACAGTCAAGACAATGTTGTGGAACATATCATGCTGCCCATCCCACATACTCACTCTTCGACCTGGCCCTCTGTTCATGTTCACCCCAAAACTTTTTGCCTTTTTCCCTCCACGTTTTGCTGAATTCTTTTTTGTTGGCCTTAGGACTCTGTACTTTACCACTGCTAACCAGTGCTAAAGTGCTTATGCTCTCTCTCCTAAACATGGTTTAATCGGCTTATACCCAAATGGCATATTTTGCTTATAAGACCCTTGTAGAGTGGTATTACATATTCCCAAGGTCTGCTAATTAAATGATACCAGTGGGCCTGTTACACTTATTGTGTCACTCGCTTAAATAGCACCATAAAACATGTCCCAGGCCTGCCATTGCAGCCTGAAAGCAGTTTTAAACTGCTATGTCGACTTAGCATTAAAACCCCTTGCCAAGCTCTAAACTTCCCTTTAAGTACACATAGGTCGCCCTAAAAGTAGTGCCTAGGTAACCCATAGGGCAGGGTGCTCTGTAATTAAAAGGTGGGACATGTACTTTTACATGTTCTCATATTGTACATCAATAATTATTCATTCCACATATAACTGTCAATGACAGAGGAGAAACATCTTCATAGAATAGAACACAAATCATACATTACATCTGCCACAACCGACATCAACACATTGAACCAACTATGAATTGATAAACACAACATAAAAGCACATGACAGAAAACATGTAACAATCAATATACCAGTTCTGAAATTGGAAAAAAACAAAAGGGTCACAAAGTGGAATGCCCTTACTCATCCTCTGCTGAATTGGCTTTTAATCTAGGAGTGTTCACCTCTCTTTTCATTTAAGGCCTCACTGGAGCTGACCATTGAATTTATTTTGCACCAATTATTCTTTGTCAGCCTATAATTCTCTTTTACATAAATCTACTCCCTAGGTGTCAAGCTGCTAATGTGTTTCAAACCCAATGTTGATTAGGGGTTCTCTTGAGGACTCAGAACTTTTAAAAAGTTGGCATTTTCCTACCCTTTGCCCCTTGTTCCAGCAGCCTGTCTTGGGTCACGTTATTGGGTGTAGCTGACAGTTAGACTTTGTTAATTCCTCCCGGATAATCATACAATAGAGGTATTAGGTGTGCCTTATTGCGCTTTCTGCTGGCAAGATTGGGGGTGCAGCTTAACACAGCTCACTTACAAGTGAATAGCCTGTTTTCTGCCTTTACACAAAGAGCCTAGCGACACTGCATTATCACTAAGGCCAGCTTGGAGCCAGGGCAGGAGAATCAGGAAATTCCATGCAATTCAAAGAACCTTTCCAGAAGCTTCTCTCGCCTTCCAGAAGAACGAATAGGACCCTTAGACCCACTCTTCAATTTAATACTGGACCTCCAAAAGGACTCTCAGAGGACTGCCTGCTGCTGGGACCTGTTATGCACTCTGCCATGCTGCTGCTGTACCAGGAAGGACTGCTTTGATGCCTCAAGTCTGCCATGAGCTCTCAGAGGCCAGCCCAGCTGCTGAGCCCTACATCTTCATCTCCACCCAGGACTTCCAGAAATAACTCCAAAGGCTAGTTTGTTGGCCTCTTGTTTAGAGCCACAGGAACACAAAAGAATTCCACAAACTTGAACCTGGACTTGGACCCAGCGTGGGTGAGTCTTGAGCCCCCAAGAGGAGTCCCACCAGTCCTGGACCCTTGGCTGTGGTACTACTAATGCCCAGATGGCCAATTCTCAAAACTCAGACTTAGAAAACCTTTGGCTAAGAGCTGCTCTGAAAACCTAGATTAGTCTGGAACCAACCTGCCCACCTATCCACCCGAGGTGCATCGCTGGTTAGATTGACTTTGTGGCTCTCCCGCCATTCTTCTCCACAGTAGCAAAGTATTTTCAGCAGTCCTTTCCCAAAGGAGTGCCTGACCTCATGGAACTGCTTCGTCTGCAACCTCCTGCCTCCTCACGTTGGAGATTTTTTACTTCCATTTCGGCGACTTAGTCTGAGCGTAGAAATCTCACTGCGACTTTGACTCAAGGCCATCCGACGACAACGCTCCCTCCTCGGACACCTCCAGCAGCATGGCCCTGCTGAACTTTACCTTCGCAGGCACTTTTTCTCCAAATTTCTCTGAAGTTAATTGCTGACCGGTTCAAATCCACTTCTTGTATCCGAACTGTGCTCCATCACAGTCAGACATATTTTTTTACTTTGACCCAGTCTCACGTGACTATACATCTGCAGTTGCCCCTTTGATCTTTTTGGCACTAATTTCCACTAGAAGCCTTTGAAGTTCATTACTACGGTTTTACTAGATGGATTTTTGTAATTTTGGTGTCAAATATTTTAATAAAACATACTAAACTTTTATAAATTGATTTGGGAGTTTTCTTGTATTGTGTTTTCACTTTAGTACTGTTTGTGTGCTGCATAAATACTTTACAAATTGCCTTTAAGTTAAGACTCAATGTTTTTTGTGCGATGCTATCCATGGTTAAGTACAGGTTGATTTAGTGACTTTCTGTGGTTCACCCTGCAGAGGATTGTGACTGTTGCTTGACCAGGGGTCACACCCCAGTAAAGCAACAACCCAATTTCCCATAATATTGGTTGTGAAAGACTATGGCTTGCTGGCTTGCACCAACGTACATATGTACAACATGTACACCACAAGATAGTGTAGTTCACATGTGTAGGTAAGCCGTTTCTGGGCCTGGATAGGTAGAGTTTATGGGCTGTAAGGATTTTCCAAGCATTGTCAGTGGTTGCTGTTCTAGTGTCCTTACCATTCCACACTTGTATCGTGCCTTGCACTGTTATTGTTTTCTCCCTGGGTGTCTGACCTATGATTTGTTTGGGTTATCCTTATTTTTCTATTGTTTTGTGATCTCTCCCTCTTCATTCTTGCAATGTTTTCTTGATTTTCCCATGTGTTATTGCTGATACATGGCAGTTAACACCAAAATCATAGTAGTAGTAGAATTGTTATCCTGTGTTCCCTCAGAGTACCCTGCTTGCTTTCCCAGGACCTGTCATAGCCACTCCCAAGATTGTGTGTGCATTATTGTACTGTATTCAAGTTTACCAACATCCACACCCTTATTCTCCAACCTTCCCAATTTGATGCTCCTGGTTCAGCTGTTCATAGCTAAGAAGATCTCTCAGTATCAAACTTTGGGGTTTGATCAGAGTCTCCTCGCTATGGCCCTGATCCACAAAGGACCTCTGCACTCATGGCAGAGGCCCGCAGTTGTGGGGAGTCTCACCACTTGGGGTAGAATCTCTGCAATGAGATTACCCCACTAATGTGGAGGCCCTTTGTGAATCAGGCACTATAGCAATATATAACTGACAGATTGCTAGGCCAATAGTCTCTAATATATATCGCTTGCAAGCAATGGCACGTACCATAGGCCAGATGAAGGATGATATATAAGTGGAAGGAAGAAACTTTAATCTTGTTAACCACCTCTGGTCCTTCAGGTGTCCCAAATATCAATATTAATAGTGGACAACAAGGGACATTGGGAAGGAATGCTATTTTGTCTACTAACATGACTGTTCTATCAATTTTTCGATTTCTAGTAGTAAATTAACAAAAATATGCACAGGAGACCTCACTACTTTTAAATACTTTATCTCCTAGTGTTGCTGGTATTTTTGTCAAGTCATATGCAGTTTTTAAATGTCTAAAGAAGCATTGGAATTCACTAATAAAACATAACAGACACTGTTACGTCAATATCTTTATGTCACAGGTTTTAGCTATCTTTGGACACCTTCACCTACTCTGACTGTTCACAAAGGATGTTTTACATTGAAGTGAGGCTTTTCTGTTCTGTTGAATTGTATGAGTAGGTTGCAGCAGATTAATGATGAGGCTTTTTGGACTGACGAGACAGCATGAACTGACATTTATCTGACTGATCTAAAACAACTGAATAAAGCCTAAATATGCAACCACTGGACATAATAGTTTTGGGGGTACTCTGAGGGCATACTTTACATCTCCCAAGAAAAGTAATAAAAGTGGCTGTGGTTTTGCTAACCCTATGCCTATCCCTATGCAGATAGTCAATCTTAGGAACCCATTGACACAGGGGGAAAAGGAGTGCAGGAGAAGAGAACGGGTATGTCTGTATTGGGGCAGACTTTATGTCGACTAATGTCCTTAAACACAGGAAAACAGGAAAGTCTGGCACCTGAGGGCTAATCTAGTGCTGAGCTCCTTAGTAACTCCAGCTCTTTTCTTACAGGCTATGAAGCATGGATTCTGAGGGAACCCTAGCACATATAGTCGTCCGAGACGCGGCAGTCGAGTGGGTTGAAACGGCAAAACTTCTTCCACGTAATTAAGTGATGTGCGTAGCTCCTTTCTTTGGGCAGCGATTTTGACGTGTGGGTCGACATAGGTGGAGACACTGTGACTTCATCTATAATTCGAGTTTGGATTTTCAAGTCTTGGGACTTCCGGCTGGAGGTCGTTGACTATATGTGCAACGTATGGTCCTGATGATGGTCCTATGGATTATGTTAACCAACGTGGACCGAAACATCGACACTTGACAACTTTTTGCTTATGAATGTATCAACATTTGAATTTCTAATTATTGTATTTTGAAAAGTAATTCATAGGACATGATAGTCGTTTTTCCCATGTTATTAGCAAAAGTTGCCATATACTACTGTTAAATTGATTTTGCAAATTGAGTAGTATTTTTTGTTGCCATATTGTACATTTTGTGTGAAAAAAGAAAAAAGAAATTATTGAAATAACAGCATAATAAAGAACAGTTTGAATCTGTTTTTTCCTTGCTTTTTGGACATAATTGATCGCTTATGTGACGATTTTATAATTTAGATAGTGATGGTCAAATAATTCCTAGAGGGACATTTGTATTTTGTTATATATACCCAGTCCCCTTGGGAATATTGGGTGGCTCTGTTTTGCATAAACAAACTTTCTAAAGTGGCATTTTCCAGATTGCATTTTAAAATCCAGCTTCGCCATGAATTGTGATTTTAAAGTGTGATTTCAGAGACACCAAAATTGCGGGTCAAATCTCTTCCCAATGGGAAATTACACTTGTATATAAAATAAGGTAATCCCAATGTTATCCTATAGAAGAGCTATAGAAGAGCTAGGCCTTGCAGTAGTGAAAAACTAGTTTAAGAGATTTTCACTACTAGGACATGTAAAACGTAAAAATACATGTCCTACTTTTTAAATACTTTGCACCCTGCCGTTAGGCTGTCCAGGGCCTACCAAGGTGTGACTTTTATGTAATAAAAAGGAAGGTTTGGGCATGGTAAGGGGGTGTTCCTGCCAAGTCGATGTGGCAGTTAAAGCTACACACACATGCTCTGCAATGGCAGGCCTGAGACATGTTTAAATGGCTACTTGAGTGGGTGGCGTAATCAATGCTGCAGACCCATTTGCAGAATTTATTCTGCAGGTCCTGTGCACATATGATGCACTTTACTAAGGACTTATAAGCAAATCAAATATGCCAATTGGGTATATGCCAATGTTAACAATTTTTGGGAACAAGCACAAGCACTTTAGCACTGGCCAGCAGAGGTAAAGGGAGCTGAATCCTAAGGACATCAAAAACGAAGTCAGCAAAAACAGGCGATCTGAAGGCTAAAGAGAGGCCTTTCAGACCGTGGAAACTCTGCTCCAACCAGGCTGATTGAATTTTAAACTTATAGGGACTGCATGAATTCTAACTGACAGTGGGTTGCTGGTCCCCTGACCGCTGAGCCTCTCACCAGGCTAGGTCGCCCCCAAGCACTGCTACCTGACGACCAGCCTGCCTGCTGGGGCCGCTTCCTGACGACTCAGCCGCCGCTGAGCCGCCCGACCTCCAGATCTTCCCGCCGCTGCCTCCCTGCGGCCCCGGCCCCCTCCAGCCCATTCGCCACCCCGCTCCCGCCACCCAGCTGCTCCTCCCTCCCAGCTCCTGATTTATGATGCCATCAGAGCGACCGTGCAGTGGACGCGCGCAGCTGGTGCGCTGATTGTGCGCCAAAGGCGCGCCAAAGGCAAGCCCGCCTGCGCCCGTCCGTGCCTGAAGCGCACCCAGCGCCAGGACCCCTGGCCCCCGTCGACACCAGACCACACGACGGACCTATGACGCCGCCACCCTCAACGCACTCAACGCCGGCCGAACCACCGCCTGCTACCGAGCCACCCCGAAACGCACCCACGGACCCTTCACCTGCCAAGCCTGCAAATTCACCTGCCTCCGGACCTGCACCACACCCGACAACCCGATCACCAGCAGCAACCACCTCAGGTGCATCCTGCTCAACACCCGCTCCGTCCAGAGACACGCCGTCGTACTCTGGAACCTGCTCGACACAACATCACTAGACGTCGCCTTCCTCACAGAAACCTGGATGAACGTCTCCTCAGCACCGGACATCGCCATAGCCATCCTGGACGGATACAAGATCACCCGGAAGGACCGCTACGACCAGACTGGAGGAGGCATCACCATCGTACACAAGAACACCATCCACATCACGATCAACCCCGACGACACCTTCACCGCCGCCGAACACCTCCACTTCCAGATACACACCGACCCCAAAACCACCCTCAGAGGCACCCTCATCTACAGACCACTGGGACCACGCACCCAATTCAGCGAAGAAATTGCCGACTTCATCATCCCGCATGCCCTCCCCTCAGCTGACTACATCCTCCTAGGGGACCTCAACTTCCAACTGGAGAACAACAAGGACAGCAACACCACCACCCTGCTGGACAACCTCGCTAACCTCGGACTCAAGCAACTGGTGAACACCCCCACCCACTACGCCGGCCACACCCTTGACCCCGTCTTCTCCTCCAGCAAACACATCTCCTTCAGCCACTCCACCGGACTCCACTGGACTGACCACAAATGCATCCACTTCAGCTTCAGAAGACCCACGACCCACCACCACCCGCAACAGATTCCTCGCAGGAGCTGGAGCAAGATCACCGCCGAGCAGCTCGCCACCTCCCTCTGCAAGAACCCTGCCGCCAGCACAAAGGACACCAATGAAGCAGCCAACAACCTCACACAGTGGCTCACCAACTGCGCAGATGACCTCGCACCACTGAAGAACCCCCCTGCACACCTGGCAGCAAGAGAGCCCCCTGGTTCACCAACGAACTCAAGATCTCCAAGAGGAACTGCCGCACCCTCGAGAAAGCCTGGCACCAAAACCAGACCACAGACAACATGACAGCCCTCAAGCACGCCACCCGCAAACACCACCAGCTGATCCGCACCACCAAGAAGACAGCATTCAAAGAACGACTGGACAACAATGCCCAAAACAGCAAGGAACTCTTCAGCATTGTCAAAGAGCTCTCCAACCCCAGCGCCGGAAACAACGACATCACTCCCTCGCAAGACCTCTGCGACTCACTCGCCTCGTTCTTCCACCGCAAGATCGCCGCTATACACAACAGCTTCGGCGCACCAACAACGCTCCCAACCACCGAACCAACGCCCCCCACCACACCATTTGCCCCTGGACCCCGGTCAGCACCGAAGACACCACCCGCATGATGAACACCATCCACTCCGGATCACCAACCGACCCCTGCCCCAACCTCGTCTTCAACGAGGCCGACTCCATCATCGCTCCCCAACTCCGGGACATCATCAACACCTCCTTCTACACCGCCACCTTCCAGGAGATCTGGAAGCACGCCACCGACCTCAAGAACTACCGCCCCATCTCGCTCCTCCCCTTCCCTGCCAAAGTCATCGAGAAGATCGTCAACAGACAGCTTGCCGCCTTCCTCAAGACGAACGGATCCCTCAACACCTCGCAGTCTGGTTTCCGAGCCAACCACAGCACCGAGACCGCCCTCATCGCAGCCACTGACGACATCAGATCCCTGCTCGACAACGGGGAAACAGTTGCCCTCATCCTCCTGGACCTCTCTGCAGTGTTCAACACTGTCGGCCACCGCACCCTAGTTCAGCGCCTCAATAACATCGGAATCCAGGAGAAGGCACTGGAGTGGATCATTCCTCGCCGGAAGAACCCAGAGAGTCTGCCTCCCCCGTTCAGATCCAAGACCACCGAAGTCATCTGCGGCGTACCACAAGGTTCTTCACTTAGCCCAACCCTCTTCAACGTCTACATGAGCCCTCTCGCAGCCATCACACGCAAACACAACCTCAACATAATCTCCTACGCCGACGACACCTGATCCTCTCCCTCACCAATGACCCCGCCACCGCCAGAACCAGCCTACACGAAGGGATGAAAGACGTCGCCGAATGGATGAAGAACAGCCGCCTGAAACTGAACTCAGACAAGACGGAAATCCTCATCCTGAGATCATCGCCCTCCGTCTGGGATGACTCCTGGTGGCCCTCTGCCCTGGGCACCACTCCCATACCAACGGACCACGCACGCAACCTGGGCTTCATCCTGGACCCCTTTCTCTTGATGACCAGACAAGTCAACGCCGTCTCATCATCATGTTTCAACACCCTGCGCATGCTCCGCAAGATCTTCCGATGGATCCCCACCGAAACCAGGAAGACGATCACCCAGGCACTCGTCACCAGCCGGCTAGACTACAGAAACACCCTCTACGCCGGAACCACATCCAGACTTCAGAAAAGACTCCAGCACTTCCAGAACGCCTCTGCACGACTCGTCCTAGACATCCCCCGACACAGCCACATCTCCAACCACCTGAGAGACCTGCACTGGCTCCCCGTCAGCAAGAGGATCACGTTCAGACTCTTCACCCACGCACACAAGGCCTCCACGACCTGGGCACCAAGTACCTCAACAACCGTCTGACCTTCTACGCGCCCACCCGCCAGCTACGATCGGCCAGCCGCGCCCTCGCCGCCGTACCACGCATCCGCAAAGCCACCACCGGGGGAAGATCCTTCTCCTACCTGGCAGCCAAGACATGAAACTCCCTCCCGACCCACCTCCGGCTGACCCAGGATCATCTCTCCTTCAGGAAGCTCCTCAAGACTTGGCTCTTCGAGCAGTAAAAAAACCCTCCCCACCAGCTCCTTGAGACCCTCCGGGTGAGTAGCGCGCTATACAAATGCCGATGATTGATTGATTGATTGATTGCTGCCCATTTAGTCCCGGCTGTGAAAAGGTCTAAAGTGCTATAGCTCTCCTGGCCTACTCTATTACTAATTCCCTTACTTGTGCAGACGTTATCAACCAGTGCAAGGAGTGCAGTGATGCAGGCAAAACACCTTGAAGGCCTCGATACTGCTTGCAAGTAACAGGAGTGTGCATCTGAAATGTGCTTTTTAGTCACCTGTTTTGAAAAATTACTTCACAACTTGCATTGAGAACAACTTTTTGGGACATCTGTTAGAGAATGCATGAAACAATAACAATTATAAATCATGGTAGGGGATACCCCGTAAGTGCCCCGAGCAACTAGAAAGTGCAGCAATACAATGTAAGACACTCATCGAGGCGCAGTAAAGATATCCACCAGGGCTAGAACTCCCTGCTGTATCATGTCACGTTACAAGCATTTCTATAGCTGATATTAAAATGGCTTTACAGCACCGTGTTTTAATATGTCTAAATCTAAAAACTTTTCTTTGCGTGTCTTTATCCAACTAAACTGAAGAAGTGGGTGTTGTTCTGCAACATGGGACATTCCGTTACAGAGGTGCACAAAATGGAGACATGCTGATAACATGGCCTAGCATTCAAGGATTATCCCCGGTCTTCCTCCCATAAACTACAAATAGTTACTATTTTTTCCTTTCTGTATGCAAAAAAAGGGGTCTGGTGTACCAAACGTGGTAAAATACGAGAAGAAGCCAGTAGAGCATGTGTCACTCATTACTCCATAAGGCTATTCAAAAGCAGAAACAAACACATACATTGTTACTCCACTAATGCAATTGGATCCATATTGAAAGCCAGGATTCAGTACTATAAGAACGTAATTCCATAGAAATACCTGGAAAGCGTTCTGCTACTCCTGAGTGGATATAGAACTCTTGAGAATACTCTTTGTCCTAGATGCCAGGTGCAATGAAATACAAGCACACCATGTTGTGCATACGGATGATGGACAGTTAAATCCATTACACACAATGCAGCAGTGGCATCTCCAGAGTGGGTGAGGAGGTGGCCAATGTGCATGGTTGGCTGAGAAACTGGTTCTATTTAAAATGTGTATCAGTTTCTTAGTGACCTGTCCGTTTCCAGACAAAAGATCATAAATAAGATTGTAAGTAAAAACCAAGGGGCCGATTAGAATGGTGGGGAATTCGCATCCTCCAGGCCAGCGAAAGGCACCGCCGGGCCAGAGGATGCGGATTCACTGCCGCAGCCACAGAAACACCCACAGCCAAATTAGGATGGCGGTGGGATTGCAGTGGAACCAGCAGCGGATGGCAGGTCCATCCACCGCTGATCCGTGGGGTGTGGAGGGCTATTTGGTGGTGGTGTCTGCAAGACACCGTCAGCCAAATTACAATGTGCATTGCAACATGCTTTTCCACGGCGGCTTTTCCGCCGTGGAAAAGCATGTGGTCTTTGGTGTTTGGGGGCCCGTTGCGGGCTCCCAGGGTGTTGGGGGTGGGGGGTGCACATGGGAGGTACCTATGGTACCCCCTAGCATTTACATGCACAAAGCGGCAGGCATCACGCGGTGCCTGCCGCTTTGTGCATGTAAATGTAAAACATACATTTTTAACATTGCGGCGGGTGCTGCTTCAAGCAGCACTCCCCGCAAGGTTAAAGATACAGGATGTGACTGCCAGGGTGGCGGTCACATCCTAATTGCACAGGAGGGACCGCCGCTGCCCCTGCGGACGGTGCCTCCATCTCGGGGGTGCGGACAGACGCAGGTCCGTCCGCCATCCTAATAGGCCCCCAAATTAGGGCTGATGAGTAGGGGCCAGAGCTGTTTAAGGAAGCATGTTCTGATAAGGAGACTAAAAAAAGACAATTCATGAAAATTGGCAAAAAGAAAGAGAGAAACACAAATTTTGTGTGTGGGACGATAGAGGTAAAAATAAAAATTAAGAGCGAGATGAAAGAAACATTTGTAGAAAGAAAGGGGGTAGAAAAGTAGGAAGGAAGGGTGAAAGCAAGGAAATGTGAAAGGAAGGAATAGCGAAAGAAGAAGGAAATAGGAATGGAAGTAATAGTGAAAAAATAACAGGAGAAGGGGTGAAAGGTAGAATGGGTAGAATGGTAAAAGAAGGTGAACGGGAAAAGGTGAAAAGATGGCAGGAAGGGTGAAAGGTCTGAAGATTCAAATCATGAATAACAAGGTGGGCTGATGGATGGATTGCTGAACAAAAGGGTGAAAGAATGGAAGGTCAGAAGATTGCTGCAAGAGCAAAGAAATTGGATGGGAGAAAGGACAAATGGATGAGTGGATGGAAGATGAAAAAACTGTGAATGGTGGATAGGTTGATGGGAGAATGTGTAAAAGAATGGTGGATAGGTGAAAGAACAGATGGATGGATTGATAGAAAACTGGATTAATTGATGCGAAGCATACCTGGATTAGTAGCTGGGTGGGTGGCTGGGTGGGTGGGTGGATGGGTGGGTGGGTGGGTGGATGGATGGATGGATGGATGGATGGATGGATGGATGGATGGATGGATGGATGGATGGATGGATGGATGGATGGATAAAGGAAGCTTTTGTAGGGAGCAGTGCTGCTGGAACATATTTCACATTGGAGGTGCTGCAATTAATGTTATGACACACTGAAGTCATAGGGATCTTGAAGAATCCAAGCATCGCACAAGTAGCAAATGTGTCAGGCCCACTAAACAAAAGAGTGGAGAGGGTGTGGTATGTAGCCGGTGGTGTATTTTGGAGCACTCGAGTGGCAACGCACTGTCATTTTCAGCACATTTTCTGTTGAAGTGGACACTAAATTTGCACAGCCATAAAGTTTTACTGGTAAAATCGGGTGTGGGGAAACTGGCTTTCGGCGCATATTTATCATATGCACATTACCAAATAAAGTGGTTTAATTGGTTTCAATCCTATTAAAATCTTTGTTTCTATCACACCTCAGTATCACAAAGAACTGTGCTTCACTGTGCTCTCCTAATTGCTGATATATTTTGAAATATGTGTACAGTTCATTTACAGGTATTTAAATGTTTTCTATTAGAAAAAAAATGAAAATCCTTTCACGTCCTGTAACCCCAGCAAGATTGTCCACTCAGTGACTTTTACAAAATCCTCTCACGTTGCATTGCTGTGTATTCGAACGTTACAAGATTAGCATAAAATAAAAACATCTTTAACGCTCATTCACCTTCTGAAATCCAGTAAGTTTTTCTTCTGGGTGCAGCAGCACCCCCAGCACCTCTACGCTCGGGAGGGTCCATCTCTATGGCTTAAGTCGGTGGGTGTCATTAGACATGTGAATACATCTTAGATATTTTCATTTTCTCGCTGCTCTCTTGCAGAACAAAAAAAGTAAGGCATATATTTGTGCTGTAGTTAGGAATCATTAAACGTCCCAGACATTTGCTAAGTGTATGGTGTTGACAAATTGCACTGTAGCAGACTCTTCAAACACTAGAGATTGAAGGAGTTTGTTGTTAGCCAGTTAAAAATATGTTCAGTGTTGCAGCAGTGAGTCATTTTCATGTGCAGCACGATATAAACATGTAATTGCATATTTTGTTAGGGTATGTTTTGATGCCCATTCACCCAAACAAAAGGTGACATATTAGCATGTTAACTGACCTCAAGAGTTTCAAACACTGACAGGCATTATTTCGATTGAAGAAAGGCGCTAGGGATTCATTCAGTATGTGAAATTAGTATTTACTGAATTTTGCAAAGGTTGGAAGAAAGGGGTTGTCACACTTGTCATGTCGTATCTCGTCGATTGCTATTCTTCAAAGCAAGCAGTGCAGAGAGAAAATAACAAATTAGTGAGAAATTCATGGAATTAGGTGTTTGGCAGCACCCTGAGTTCTGGATCAAACACACGTTGATTTTACACATTTTCACAGTTTGTCACAGAATCTTCTCCAAGCATAGCCAGTACAAATGGGAAGCCTGTACCTTGTCAGTGCAGGTTGTATCAGTTGACAAGCAGGAGTGCTACAATGCTTTGACAGTCACCCGCAAGGTGGTAGGAAGCAAAGGAATGAATATACTTGCATTGTAATGCAGCATTCATATAGCTCTTACTACCTTATATGGGGCATTGAAGTGCTTGCCATGTAAGGTGTGTGGTTGGAAGGGTGTTGTCTTTGTCTGTGTTTTTGATGCTTTAATGTTTGTCACATAATCTTCTCCAAACATAGCCAGTACAAATGGGAAGCTAGTACACCAAACTTGGCAAAATGGTAGGGACTGGTACGCAGTAGGGCCTTTTGTTTAACCCCTTGTATGCTGATGACCATGACGGAAACGCTCCGTCATAAGCACAGCGCAACCGACGCTGGTGACTGAGCGGTTCCGTCACCAGCATGCGCCCGCCGCTCTTCCGCCCGCCCCCTTAGCACTGCGGCGGAATAGCCGCTGCAGTGAAGGGGTTAAATGGTGTAAATCCCTCCAGTAGTTCCTGAGAAAATCAAAAGAGAAAAAATATATATATCTACAGCAGCTTACTGTAAGATTACCGTGAGTGATGTCACTGACCATGTCATGAGTGATGTAATATTTGACGTCATCAGCAGTGCATTGCAGATGCGCAAGTTATAGTGAGTCCAACTAACTATAACGTGGGAATTTCAATGGTTTTATGTCAGTAAAATTTCCAGCTAACTATAACTGGTGTCAAACCTATGGTTTTTTCAGTGAATTTAATAGGTTTTTTAAATGCTAATTCTTAACCATAACTGATGTGAAACCTGTTTTTTTCTGGGAATTTCATAGGTTTTGTAAATGCTAATTCCTAACTATATATAGTGCCTCAAACCTATGTTTTTTTCAGTGAATTTCAAAGGTTTTTTAATAGCAAATTTCTATTGCTATCAAATATAATATTATTTTTAAATGAATCCTATATTGTATATTTATGTAATACTATTTTTCATGCATATTCTTCATTTTTTATTTTTTTTGCCCTGGAGCGCTCCCGGTGCGCGTACCGGTGTGCGCACCGGAAAACGCAGACTTGCGGCGCGCCCCGGTGCGCGTACCGGTGAGCGTCCCATTTGCGCTATTGCCGTGAACGAAAACATCATCGTGACGTATCGCGTAGCCGCGTCCGCGTGATACGCACGGCGTAAGCGCACCCGGAAGCACCCGAGCGCATACGATATAAGCGCGAAATATAGTTAGTACAGCTAACTATATAAGGCCTGAAACCTATGGTTTTTTCAGTGAATTTCAAAGGTTTTTTAAATGCTAATTCCTAACTATATAAGGCCTGAAACCTATGGTTTTTTTCAGTGAATTTGCAAGGTTTATTAAATGCTAATTCCTAACTATATAAGGCCTGAAACCTATGTTTTTTTCAGTCAATTTCAAAGGTTTTTCTAATGGTAATTCCTAACTATATAAGACCTGAAAGCCCACCAGGAATCTCCAGTATGCGCCAGGGGACTGCATTGCAGAGAGGTGTAATGAAGCCACGCCCCTTTTTACACCTCTCTGCAACGCAGCCCCTGTGCATGTTTGAAGAGGGGGGGCAACTAGCCCACCTGGAACCTCCAGTATGCGCCAGGGGGCTGCATTGCAGAGGTGTAATGAGGCTATGCCCCTTATTACACCTCTCTGCAACGCAGCCCCCTGCCGGTTTGCAGAGGGGGAACTAATTACCCTTGCATACTGGGGGTTCCTGGGGGCCAACTAGCCCAACAGGAGCCTCCAGTATGCGCCAGGGGGCTGCATTGCAGAGAGGTGTAATGAGGCCACACCCTTTTTTACACCTCTCTGCAACACAGCCCCCGTGCATGTTTGAAGAGGGGGAACTAATTCCCCTTGCATACTAGGAGTCTCTGGGGGCCAACTAGCCGACCTGGAACCTCCAGTATGCACCAGGGGGCTGCATGGCACAGAGGTGTAATGAGGCTATGCCCTTTTTTACACATCTCTGCAACGCAGGCCACTGGCGCGTTTGCAGAGAGGGGACTAATTCCCCTTGCATACTGGGGGTCCCTGGGTCATATCTGCCCAAACACCGATATTCCAAACGATTGAAAATGACTTTTCTTGAGAAACATTTGGATTTGGATTATCATGTCCTATACTTTGGAATTTTTGAAAGACTGACTTTGAGGATGCTATAAATTACTCAAGTCTGCCCGAATTGTGTGGGTAAAATTGATACCTAGTCACTTTGAATAAGAATGTACTTACGTCTCGTCTAACATTTGGAAGAAATATCTAGTTATATGACAACAGGACACCGACATAATTTGATGGAAATAAGAACGCCCTGAAGAAGTTCTGTTGTACTGAACGAAACGTTTCGGCTGGCTGTGGTACAACTTAAGGAAAATAAAAGCATTTGAATATACACCAAGATTCAGCGCTTCAATAAGGACTCTAAGTGATATGATTTGATTGGACTTATTGTGCAAGTGGTGCTGTGCCAAACTTTGGAATATTCTCGACTACTCTCTACTACTTACTCTCTCCTACTCCACTACCCTCAAATACTCACTCTCTACTACTCATTCTCTACTACTCTACTACTCTCTACTACTCTCTCTCTACTACTCACTCCCTACTATTCACTATCTACTACTCTCCACTACTCACTCTCTACTACTCTCTCTCTACTACTCACTCTTTACTACTCACTCTCTACTACTCTCTACTACTCACTCTCTACTTCTCACTCTCTACTACTCTCTACTACTCACTCTCTACTACTCTTTCTCTACTACTCACTCTACTACTCACTCTCTACTACTCTCTTTCTACTAGTCTCTACTACTCACTCTACTACTTACTCTCTACTATTCTCTACTACTCTCTCTCTCTGCTACTCACTCTCTACTACTCTCTACTACTCACTCTCTACTACTCACTCTCTACTACTCTCTACTACTCACTCTTTACTACTCTCTACTACTCACTCACTACTGCTCTCTACTACTCACTCTACTACTTACTCTCTACTACTCTCTACTACTCACTCTCTACTACACTCTACTACTCACTCTACTATTCACTCTACTACTCTCTACTACTCACTCTCTACTCTCTATTACTCACTCTCTACTCTCTACCTCTCTACCTCTCTCTACTTCTCTCTCTACTAGTCTCTACCTCTCTACCGCTACCTCTCTACCTCTACCTCTCTACCTCTCTCTACACGCACACATATACACATATATATATATGCATATATATGCATATGCATTTATATATATGTATGTGTATGTATATATATATATATCTTTACATACATATAAAAACATATAAAATCTGTATATCTATATAAATACAAATATAAATGCATGCATAAATATACATATATGCATACAGAGGCATGTTATTTACATGAAAGTTTAAAAAACACTAATAAAAGCAAAGCTAAAAAGCCACCTCATTACAAATAGAATGGCTTTAACTTAAACGAGGGCGAGATCTATTGCATTTTTAATGCTTGTTTACTCTGGTTCCATCAAGAAGGCATTCAGATGTGTCACACATTTGCCATACATTCTGAATAATAGCACTCTAGTTGCGCATTAGATCACTGTAGTAAAGCTACTGCTCACCAGGGAAGTCTGCTGCTGGTACTCAAAGTGCATGTTTCAGTCTGCATGTCAGAATTTTTTTAATGAAATAGAAGAGGATTTGAGAAGTCACTCAAAATGATCCCTAATTTTTCTTTCTGAAGCACTAATCATACTTTCTATGGCAAAATTACCCCCCTCATTTTGTTCCTTTTTAAATTAAATGTTTTCAGACTTACCACTTCATTCCAATCAAGATGGCTTCTGGTGTGCCATACTTTTGTGGAGAAGTGTGGCTCAGGGGTTAGAGCGGCAGACCCGGAAGCTGAGATCGGCCCTGGACCAGGGTTCAATTCCCCGCCTCAGCGGGTCTTGGGCTAAAAATTCCACGGACTCGATAATTCTCGCTCCGGTGGCTTCTCGACTCATGGGTTCACACTCTGCGACTCTGGGCAATAGCTTGCTTAATCTCCACAACGGCCCCTTGCGGCGGGATGCCTGGCTTTCACCTTGTGGATACCCTGCTGGGGCTATCTCACAGGGGAATACCAGGACGGGTTCCCTAAGCAAGCGCCGGGAAACCCACTGCGGGTAGCTGTGCGCTATATAAGCTCAAATACATTTACATTTTGTCATAAGTAAGGCTGTTAGTGCTCTAGTTGTTCTTTAGAGCACTCTGGGACATTCTGTCATTGGGCTATACTTGGGCTACATCTGGGTGATATTTGGGCTACATTTGGGCTCTTTTGTCTCTGGTGGCCATCTTGGGAGACTGCATGTCAGTATTTTTTAATGAAATAGAAGAGGATTTGAGAAGTCACTCAAAATGTGCCCTAATTTTTCTTTCTGCAGCACTAATAATACTTTCTATGGCATAATATACCCCCTCATTTTGTTCCTTTTTAAATTAAATGTTTTAAGAGTTACCACTTTATTCCCATCACGATGGCTTCAGGTGTGCTATACCTTTGTAATAAGTAGGACTGTTAGCGCTCTAGTTGTTCTTTAGAACACTCTAGGAGGCTGCAGTAGAACACAAAGGAATCAACTGACAGTCTATGTCCTTGTTGGATGTACATGTTTTACTGAGAATGTCAGACTTCATTCTCACATGACTGAGAAAGATAATGTGAATTTACAGACCAAACCACTGTGGGAAAATCATGAGATATTACTTTTCTTTCAAACATGATTCATGATATCACAGCAGAAGGCTTTTTCACATGGTAAAATCACCGTAGAACACACCACAATTCCTAAAATGAGTATGGTACCATCAACAAATGATGTATAATGTAACTAAAGTCCTAAAACCCTCTATTAACTACAATGCTTTTTAATGAGGTGCTATCATGTATATTGTTCCCAAGATGGCTACCAACTCTTCTTGGATGAAGTGCTGACAGCCAATCAGATCAGATGTGTGGTTAGGCTCCGCCCAGATATATATATTTTTTTTAACCTAAATTACTCAAAATACACTGGAGCAGATATCTTGAGACATAGCAAAGGCACTTCGGGCTACCAGTCCCTACAATTTTGCCAAGTTTTGTGGAAATCCATTCAGCCGTTCGGGCTAAAAGTGAGTTCAACCGCCCTATGGAAATTACCATGGGGAAAACACGTTTTGGGACCCCCCTTTTATCTCGGCCCCTGCTTGACGAATCCCCCCCAAACTTTCAGGGAAGGAGCGGAGCACAGCGAGGCAAATTTAAGGAAAATTACAGGCAGATTCCTCAACTGACGCCAAAGTTATTCCCAATAGAATATTGCGGATTTCCTATAGAAAACAATCCTATCCGATGCCGACAGGCCCAACACCGCAGGAGTGAAGAACGTGCCAATCCTCTGCCCTCACCGTGACCCCCAACACCCGCAATCAAAACGGATGGTGGAGAACACGAGTAGCCGTGTAGAAATGTGTGAAGCAACAGCCCTCGAGCTCAGACAGTGCACTCTGACGCTGACACCCACCATCCGGTTATTTCTACATGGCTACCCTTGGCCCTTGGACAGTGGCACCATTCTCCTTCTCCTTGAAATCAGCGAGTGAAGGAGGAAGCTTCGGAAGGAAACAGCTTCCATGCCGCCAAGCACGCTTTCACTGGGCGAAAATGCACACAAATTAAACCTGTCACACCTACTCAAGGAATGTTATTAATAAGTGCAACTGGCAGCTGAAGCAAAACCTACTTAAGGATTACTTACTCACCTCGTTCGGACTAATAATACCAGCATGCAGCTGGATGACTGTCCAAAAGCCACACCTATTGGAGGCGCTTTTTCCATCAATAAAAGGTTGCGAAAAAAACGAGTGATTGAGTCTTGCTTCCTCCTGTGCACAATCCATGATTAAGGGGCGGAACAGCCTTGAAACGCGTCGGATTAGAAGATAATGCAGTGAGAGTATGTTCGTGTGCCTCAGCAAGGTTACAAACCGGATGGTGGGTGCCAGCATCAGAGTCCACTGTCTGAGCTCGAGGGCTGTTGCTTCACACATTTCTACACGGCTACCCTTGGCCGTGGGACAGTGGCACCATTTTATTTCTCCTTGAAATCAGCGAGTGAAGGAGGAAGCTTCGGAAGGAAACAGCTTCCATGCCGCCAAGCACGCTTTCACCGGGTGAAAATGCACACAAATTAAACCTGTCACACCTACTCAAGCTCAAGGAATGTTATTAATAAGTGCAACTAGCAGCGGAAGCAAAACCTACCTAAGGATTACTTACTCACCTCGTTCGGACTAATAATACCAGCATGCAGCTGGATGACTGTCTAAAAGCCATGCCTATTGGAGGCGCTTTTTCCATCAATAAAAGGTTGGGAAAAAAATGAGTGATTGAGTCCTTGATTCCTCCTCTGCACAATCCATGATGAAGGGGCGGAACAGCCTTGAAACGCGTCGGATTGGAAGATAATGCAATGAGAGTATGTTCGTGTGCCTCAGCAAGGTTACAAACTGGATGGTGGGTGTCAGCGCCAGAGTGCACTGTCTGAGCTCGAGAGCTGTTGCTTCACACATTTCTACACGGCTACCCTTGGCAATGGGACAGTGGCACCATTCTCCTTCTCCTTGAAATCAGCGAGTGAAGGAGGAAGCTTCGGAAGGAAACAGCTTCCATGCCGCCAAGCACGCTTTCACCGGGTGAAAATGCACACAAATTAAACCTGTCACACCTACTCAAGGAATGTTATTAATAAGTGCAACTAGCAGCGGAAGCAAAACCTACTTAAGGATTACTTACTCACCTCGTTCGGACTAATAATACCAGCATGCAGCTGGATGACTGTCGAAAAGCCACACCTATTGGAGGCGCTTTTTCCATCAATAAAAGGTTGGGGAAAAAACGAGTGATTGAGTCCTTGCTTCCTCCTGTGCACAATCCATGATGAAGGGGCGGAACAGCCTTGAAACGCGTCGGATTGGAATATATTGCAGTGAGAGTATGTTCGTGTGCCTCAGCAAGGTTACAAACCGGATGGTGGGTGTCAGCGTCAGAGTGCACTCTCTGAGCTTGAGGGCTGTTGCTTCACACATTTCTACACGGCTACCCTTGGCCGTGGGACAGTGGCACCATTCTCTTTCTCCTTGAAATCAGCGAATGAAGGAGGAAGCTTCGGAAGGAAACAGCTTCCATGCCGCCAAGCACGCTTTCACTGGGCGAAAATGCACACGAATTAAACCTGTCACACCTACTCAAGGAATGTTATTAATAAGTGCAACTAGCAGCGGAAGCAAAACCTACTTAAGGATTACTTACTCACCTCGTTCGGACTAATAATACCAGCATGCAGCTGGATGACTGTCGAAAAGCCACGCCTATTGGAGGCGCTTTTTCAATCAATAAAGGGTTGGGGAAAAAACGAGTGATTGAGTCCTTGCTTCCTCCTGTGCACAATCCATGATGAAGGGGCGGAACAGCCTTGAAACGCGCCGGATTGGAAGATAATGCAGTGAGTGTATGTTCGTGTGCCTCAGCAAGGTTACAAACCGGATGGTGGGTGTCAGCGTCAGAGTGCACTGTCTGAGCTCGAGGGCTGTTGCTTCACATATATATATATATATATATATGGCGACCGCCAGTAGGTAATATATATATATATAGGTAATATATATATATATAGGTAATATATATATATATAGGTTATATATATATATATATATATATATATATATATATATATATATATATATATATATATATATATATATATATATATGTATATGTATATATATATATATATATATATATATATATATATATATATATATATATATATATATATATATATATATATATATATATATATATATATATATATATATGTATATATATATATATATATTACCTACTGGCGGTCGCCAGTAGGTATGTATAGTTAGGATTTTTTTGAATAGGGATTTCTGAAAATTCTATGTTGAATAACTTTGGCGTTGATGGACGGAATTGGTTGAAATTTTCAGGAAAATGGCACATTTTGTTTCTGAGCGTCCCCTGAAAGTTTGGGGGGGTTTCCTGAAGTGGGGGCCGAGAAAAAAGGGGGTCCCAAAACGTGTTTTTTACATTGAGTTTTCCATAGGGCGGTTGGACTCACTTTTAGCTCGAACGGCTCTATGGAACTTGGCAAAATTTTAGGGACTGGTAGCCCGATGTGCCTTTGCTAGGTCTCAAGATATGTGCAATAGTGGATTTTGAGTAATTTAGGTTCAAAAAAATATATATATCTGTAAGCTCGCCCCGGTACGTGCACCGGGGGGCGCTCCGGGCGCGGTACGCGACTTGCGCGCGGAAAGATGATTGGCTCCCCGGTGTCTGTAAACATTCGAAACAGTCCGAAGCGCCCGCCATCTTGTGTCTCGGTAGAATCGAGACCCAAGAGGTGGCCAAAACAAAGGGGGAAATGACCATAAGGGGGCAGAGTAGATCCTCCTTGACCCCCTAGGTTTGATGTGGGGGCTTTAAAAGGGCCACGCGGGGCAACATTTTTTTTTAGTTTTTTCGTATTTTTAGTGGGGGGAGCGCCCAGTACGCGCACCGGGAAGCGGACCGGGGAGCGTACTATGGGGAAAAAAGAATGATAGACTTTTCAAATATTGTATGCTTATTCATTGTTCTTTTTGTTGTTTTTAAAAAAATTTTTTTATTTAAGTACCAACATGTAGGTACCAATGCAGAGTCTATAATTTAATATACACCGTCTTCTTTGTAGATAACTTGCATGTTGTTACAGAAGTTATTGTGGTATATGGAATTCATAGCGTAGTCTGTCAGGAAAGCAGAAACAATATGGAGGCAGGAGATGATAAAGAGATGTTAAATACACATTGGAGATAATATAGTGGGAGAAAGGAAGTAACTATGAGCAAACTTATTATGTAACACAAAAAAGTTGCACAGTATATTTTAAGTCTGACTTTACATTATAATCATTTTGGTACTAGTTTAAGAAATACATATAAAAATGAATAATGTCTCAAACAGTTTTTGAATTATTAAATATAAATTTTCAGATTCTTTTTCCAAATTTAACAGAACTTCTAATATTTGATTGTCAGAAATGTCCTCATTTTGAATCAGGAAATCTACTGATTGTACACATTGAAGTAGTTCATAGTCCCGTGATTCATCCATGAATTGTGAGTCATTGGGTTCAATAACTTTATTATTGTTGCTCTCCAGAACAACTTCGTTGGAATTTTTTTGCTCTCCTTCCATTTTTGTGCTGTAATTTGCATTTTAAAAAAATATATCAGTAGAGATAGGGCACTGTTGGGTTTAAGTTCAGACAGGTACTTTGGTTTTTTTAATAGTGATTTTATCTTTGGGCAGTGTATGGTATCAGACTGGAAGTAGAAATATAAAAAAGTGTATGTGATAAAGCCTAAGTAAATTCATAATTATACAAGACAAGCCTAACTCCATCCATAACTATAACAGAGAAGTCTATCTTATTCTATAACTATTACAGAGGGATAGTATATAACTATCAGAAAATGTTTTCCAAATTAATTTAAAGTGCCCAACATACTTCAGTTTTTAAAATAACATCTTACCTTTCAAAAAGAAGTTTAAGTTGTCAGTGAAAATGCTCTTGAAATGTACTTCAGGAAGTAGTAGTCACAATGGCTGTGTTTCTCTCTCTTTCTTTATATATATTCAGGTACATTACAAATGTCATGAAATAATAGTAGATAATGAAAGTAACATTTTAATTGGTTGTCAATTCTAACACTTCATATGTATTTTTGTCATGTAATTTACCTCAGGATATTTAGTTAGGCCTACAGCATAAATATCTCAATGGAATTCCATCAAATTTGGGTAAATGGTAGGGACTGCTATGTAGTAGGGCCTATTCTATATTTGAAGAAAGTGTCTCCAGTGGTTTTTCTGTAAATTACTTTCCCACCTTTTTTTATCGAGCGCTTACCGGTGCGCGCCCCGGTACGCGTACCGGCAGCATTACGGGAGTCCTCCATTTTGTGTTTCGGTAGAATTGAGACACAAGATGGAGGGCAAACAATGTTCGGAATGGGTAAAAGGGGGCACGGTAGACACTTCCTGACCCTCTAGGTTTTCTGAGGGGGGCTTAGGACTCTTATATAGGCAAAAATAAAAAATAAAAAAAAATCGCACCGGGGAGCGTACTTTGGTGAAAAATAGTGAAAAAACTTAGAAAAAGATAAACGTTTAGAATGATCAGAGGTAGGGTAGCTCTGAAAAGAGCTATTGGGTTCTGTGGCTGATTTAGGTACCTACAAGTAGGTTCCAATGCACAGTCTTAAATTCAGGAGGAATATTCTACTCCCCTCATCTGACAAGTGCACACCATCTCCTCTCTAGATGTCTTGCATGTTGTAACGCAAGTTATTGTTGAATATTGAACTCATTCTAAAGTCTCTCATGTAAGCAGAAACAGATTTATTCACATGTTTCCGTGATTTCTCAAATTGTGGACAAAATTGGTTGGACCAGTTCCATTTCTGTCTTTGGCATATATTGGAATATACCAAGGCAGTTTGGGGAAAAAGTGTCATCAATTGATGAAAGGTGTCCTTTAAAAGCATTTCCAGACCAACCCCAGTCATAGTGCCCAAATAAATCATTTTCACCACAGTGCACTATTAAGAGGTCAGGGTTTGGCAGATGCATAAAAAAATTATATTAAAAACATATAAAATATATTTTTCCTTTAAAAGAATAATACATTTTACAGCTTTTGATATTAGCTATTAAAAAACCATTGAAATTCACTGAAAAAACCATAGGTTATAGACCATATATAGTTAGGAATTAGCATTTACAAAACCTTGAAAATTCACTGAAAAAACCATAGGTTATAGACCATATATAGTTAGGGATTAGCATTTACAAAACCTTATTTTACTCACACAAAACCATTGAAATTTGCATATATAGTTAGTTGCACTAACTATATATCGCGCAGCCGCAATCCACTGCTGATGATGTCACATATTACATCATTCGTGACATGGTTAGTGACATCACTGATGACATCACTGATGACAACTCAAATGACATCACTGACAACATCACAGATGACATCATTCATGTGATAATACGATCAACCTCTTCAGTCTCTAATATAACCTTAGATACACTCAGTGTAAACAGACACTCACAGATTGTCACTCATCCATGGAGTTACTCATACACCTAGTCAGTCATGCAAAGAATCAATCACACCTCCATTTCCTCTACTATACAGTTATACACACCTTACTTATTCAAACATATTCTAACTCATATTTACTCTCTTATACAATCACTGATACAAGTTTATATGATATATATATATATATATATATATATATATATATATATTTATATATATATATATATATATATATATATATATATATATATATATATATATATATATATATATATATATATATATATATATATATATATATATATATATATATATATATATATATATATATATATATATATATATATATATATATACATATATCCATCAACTCCAGATCCCCTCATTGGAAAAGACCACCTGGAAGCTTGTAGTGGTAAGACACGTGGTTTATTCACAGCATGCTCGTTGTAGAAAGACAGGGAAACCACGTCAAAAATCTTTTTCGCCAGACGCATTTCGGGAGGAACCAACTCCCTTCATCTGTGGCGTTGAATGTAACACGACGAACTCGCTGCAGTTTTTGTTATGTGTCTAACACCTGCCCCTGGGCGGGGCGGGGCCGTAGCTGCGGCCTCTTGGGTGTTGTAGTGCCAAATGTTAATCCCCAGTGGGTGCGCTAGTTCAATCAAAATAATAGTCCTGACCCCAGTGGGCTGAAGGGGTGACCCGCTGTCTGCAACTCTGCCTTGTTGCTGTGAATTGTGCACAAGTAAGCGCGTACTGGAATAGCGCTTGCTCGTCTTCCATTCCCACCATCAAAACACCGAGTAGTTCTGACTTGGATCCGCATTAGAAGCGGAGGGTCTTCTCCGCGACCGGGAACGGCCCAACACATCCATCAACTCCAGATCCCCTCATTGGAAAAGACCACCTGGAAGCTTGTAGTGGCAAGACACGTGGTTTATTCACAGCATGCTCGTTGTAGAAAGACAGGGAAACCACTTCAAAAATCTTTTTCGCCAGACGCGTTTCGGGAGGAACCAACTCCCTTCATCTGTGGCGTTGAATGTAACACGACGAACTCGCTGCAGTTTTTGTTATGTGTCTAACACCTGCCCCTGGGCGGGGCGGGGCCGTAGCTGCGGCCTCTTGGGTGTTGTAGTGCAAAATGTTAATCCCCAGTGGGTGCGCTAGATCAATCAAAATAATAGTCCTGACCCCAGTGGGCTGAAGGGGTGACCCGCTGTCTGCAACTCTGCCTTGTTGCTGTGAATTGTGCACAAGTAAGCGCGTACTGGAATAGCGCTTGCTCGTCTTCCATTCCCACCATCAAAACACCGAGTAGTTCTGACTTGGATCCGCATTAGAAGCGGAGGGTCTTCTCCGCGACCGGGAACGAGCGCTACACATCCATCAACTCCAGATCCCCTCATTGGAAAAGACCACCTGGAAGCTTGTAGTGGTAAGACACGTGGTTTATTCACAGCATGCTCGTTGTAGAAAGACAGGGAAACCACTTCAAAAATCTTTTTCGCCAGACGCGTTTCGGGAGGAACCAACTCCCTTCATCTGTGGCGTTGAATATAACACGACGAACTCGCTGCAGTTTTTGTTATGTGTCTAACACCTGCCCCTGGGCGGGGCGGGCCGTAGCTGCGGCCTCTTGGGTGTTGTAGTGCAAAATGTTAATCCCCAGTGGGTGCGCTAGTTCAATCAAAATAATAGTCCTGACCCGAGTGGGCTGAAGGGGTGACCCGCTGTCTGCAACTCTGCCTTGTTGCTGTGAATTGTGCACAAGTAAGCGCGTACTGGAATAGCGCTTGCTCGTCTTCCATTCCCACCATCAAAACACCGAGTAGTTCTGACTTGGATCCGCATTAGAAGCGGAGGGTCTTCTCCGCGACCGGGAACGGCCGCAACACATCCATCAACTCCAGATCCCCTCATTGGAAAAGACCACCTGGAAGCGTGTAGTGGTAAGACACGTGGTTTATTCACAGCATGCTCGTTGTAGAAAGAGAGGGAAACCACTTCAAAAATCTTTTTCGCCAGACGCGTTTCGGGAGGAACCAACTCCCTTCATCTGTGGCGTTGAATGTAACACGACGAACTCGCTGCAGTTTTTGTTATGTGTCTAACACCTGCCCCTGGGCGGGGCGGGGCCGTAGCTGCGGCCTCTTGGGTGTTGTAGTGCAAAATGTTAATCCCCAGTGGGTGCGCTAGTTCAATCAAAATAATAGTCCTGACCCCAGTGGGCTGAAGGGGTGACCCGCTGTCTGCAACTCTGCCTTGTTGCTGTGAATTGTGCACAAGTAAGCGCGTACTGGAATAGCGCTTGCTCGTCTTCCATTCCCACCATCAAAACACCGAGTAGTTCTGACTTGGATCCGCATTAGAAGCGGAGGGTCTTCTCCGCGACCGGGAACGGCCGCAACACATCCATCAACTCCAGATCCCCTCATTGGAAAAGACCACCTGGAAGCTTGTAGTGGTAAGACACGTGGTTTATTCACAGCATGCTCGTTGTAGAAAGACAGGGAAACCACTTCAAAAATCTTTTTCGCCAGACGCGTTTCGGGAGGAACCAACTCCCTTCATCTGTGGCGTTGAATGTAACACGACGAACTCGCTGCAGTTTTTGTTATGTGTCTAACACCTGCCCCTGGGCGGGGCGGGCCGTAGCTGCGGCCTCTTGGGTGTTGTAGTGCAAAATGTTAATCCCCAGTGGGTGCGCTAGTTCAATCAAAATAATAGTCCTGACCCCAGTGGGCTGAAGGGGTGACCCGCTGTCTGCAACTCTGCCTTGTTGCTGTGAATTGTGCACAAGTAAGCGCGTACTGGAATAGCGCTTGCTCGTCTTCCATTCCCACCATCAAAACACCGAGTAGTTCTGACTTGGATCCGCATTAGAAGCGGAGGGTCTTCTCCGCGACCGGGAACGAGCGCTACACATCCATCAACTCCAGATCCCCTCATTGGAAAAGACCACCTGGAAGCTTGTAGTGGTAAGACACGTGGTTTATTCACAGCATGCTCGTTGTAGAAAGACAGAGAAACCACTTCAAAAATCTTTTTCCCCAGACGCGTTTCGGGAGGAACCAACTCCCTTCATCTGTGGCGTTGAATGTAACACGACGAACTCGCTGCAGTTTTTGTTATGTGTCTAACACCTGCCCCTGGGCGGGGCGGGGCCGTAGCTGCGGCCTCTTGGGTGTTGTAGTGCAAAATGTTAATCCCCAGTGGGTGCGCTAGTTCAATCAAAATAATAGTCCTGACCCCAGTGGGCTGAAGGGGTGACCCGCTGTCTGCAACTCTGCCTTGTTGCTGTGAATTGTGCACAAGTAAGCGCGTACTGGAATAGCGCTTGCTCGTCTTCCATTCCCACCATCAAAACACTGAGTAGTTCTGACTTGGATCCGCATTAGAAGCGGAGGGTCTTCTCCGCGACCGGGAACGGCCGCAACACATTCATCAACTCCAGATCCCCTCATTGGAAAAGACCACCTGGAAGCTTGTAGTGGTAAGACACGTGGTTTATTCACAGCATGCTCGTTGTAGAAAGACAGGGAAACCACTTCAAAAATCTTTTTCGCCAGACGCGTTTCGGGGGGAACCAACTCCCTTCATCTGTGGCGTTGAATGTAACACGACGAACTCGCTGCAGTTTTTGTTATGTGTCTAACACCTGCCCCTGGGCGGGGCGGGGCCGTAGCTGCGGCCTCTTGGGTGTTGTAGTGCTAAATGTTAATCCCCAGTGGGTGCGCTAGTTCAATCAAAATAATAGTCCTGACCCCAGTGGGCTGAAGGGGTGACCCGCTGTCTGCAACTCTGCCTTGTTGCTGTGAATTGTGCACAAGTAAGCGCGTACTGGAATAGCGCTTGCTCGTCTTCCATTCCCACCATCAAAAAACCGAGTAGTTCTGACTTGGATCCGCATTAGAAGCGGAGGGTCTTCTCCGCGACCGGGAACGAGCGCTACACATCCATCAACTCCAGATCCCCTCATTGGAAACGACCACCTGGAAGCTTGTAGTTGTAAGACACGTGGTTTATTCACAGCATGCTCGTTGTAGAAAGACAGGGAAACCACTTCAAAAATCTTTTTCGCCAGACGCGTTTCAGGAGGAACCAACTCCCTTCATCTGTGGCGTTGAATGTAACACGACGAACTCGCTGCAGTTTTTGTTATGTGTCTAACACCTGCCCCTGGGCGGGGCGGGGCCGGAGCTGCGGCCTCTTGGGTGTTGTAGTGCAAAATGTTAATCCCCAGTGGGTGCGCTAGTTCAATCAAAATAATAGTCCTGACCCCAGTGGGCTGAAGGGGTGACCCGCTGTCTGCAACTCTGCCTTGTTGCTGTGAATTGTGCACAAGTAAGCGCGTACTGGAATAGCGCTTGCTCGTCTTCCATTCCCACCATCAAAACACCGAGTAGTTCTGACTTGGATCCGCATTAGAAGCGGAGGGTCTTCTCCGCGACCGGGAACGGCCGCAACACATCTATCAACTCCAGATCCCCTCATTGGAAAAGACCACCTGGAAGCTTGTAGTGGTAAGACACGTGGTTTATTCACAGCATGCTCGTTGTAGAAAGACAGGGAAACCACTTCAAAAATCTTTTTCGCCAGACGTGTTTCGGGAGGAACCAACTCCCTTCATCTGTGGCGTTGAATGTAACACGACAAACTCGCTGCAGTTTTTGTTATGTGTCTAACACCTGCCCCTGGGCGGGGCGGGCCGGAACTGCGGCCTCTTGGGTGTTGCAGTGAGTATTAAGCTATAGCTGGCTGCTGACCTGAGAGTGTTATGCTATTAGTATTAGTGTAGGCAAGAAGGGCTACACATATATATATATATATATCGCAAAGAAAGCACTCCTTCCACTTCCACTGAAACGGCGGCGAAGAAAGAGAAACAAACCACTTCTTCTCTCAGGCAAGATGTTTATTTACAGCCTAGCAGCAGTCAAACAGATGACGCGTTTCGGGCTTTGGCGCCCTTGTTCACATAAAGGCTGTGAATGAATTTCGCCATTTTTAAATAATATGCCCTTCCCACCAAAGTCACATGTTCCAAAAGTTAATGAAAAACATGGAAAACAGACTACATGATTCGAATACAATCGATATCATATAAATAATCATTGGCGCCAAAAATGTCATATTAGCATCAAACACCTTCCTCATTTCCCATTGTAACGGAAAATTGTACTCTTATCGGCAGATGTTAATCAAAGATAATACACTTTGAAATTCCAGTCATATTCTAATGAAAGAACTGCTTTTGGCATTCTAAAATTTCCTGGATAAATCCAAATACCATTATAAATAGTATCAAAAATGCATTATATATATATATACACATATATATACATATATATATATATCATATATATACATATATGCAAAGTTACAAATACGACTCTAGCAGACTCTCACCGCTTGCCGTACATATATATAGTAGATAGATAGATAGATAGATAGATAGATAGATAGATAGATAGATAGATAGATAGATAGATAGATAGATAGATAGATAGATAAATAGATAGATAGATAGATAGATAGATAGATTGATGTTACAGTATAATACCCAGAATAACCATAGGGCAGCCCTTCTTAGCTTGCCGGGATACAGAAAGGTGTGTGCTAGCTGACTTGTGGGCTGAAACTCCAGAACTTGAATGTGATTACCTTTTCAGTTCTATTCCAGGGCCTCCTGAAGTGTCTCCTGGATGCTTTGAATCTTGGCCTTTAGTAAATTCCAGAGCTTGATGGTTTTGTACTGAGGAAGCAGGGCCTTCTATCAATTTCTTATGGTAAGGTGGTGTTATGATTTACGGTGAATGCCTGAAACACAGTGCCCTGTTTTGTTTCTTTTCGTTGAGAGGCTTTGGGAAAATGCGGGGTGCCTTGAACATTGCCTTTCTAGCTATTGGTAGCCAGTGGAGTGATTGCAGAACACGAGTTTTATGTTATGTTGGGTGAAGTATGAGAAGGATTTACAGTATTTGGAATTCGTTTTATATTACATATGGTAAATCTGGGTATGCCAAAGTGTTGTAGTGTAGTTCCTATATTCCCAATATTCTCTGCGCATTGAAATAACATATACTAAAGTTTAGACGTAGGACTGAGGTCAACTAGGTCTCTATCGAATATATTAAACTTAATTGTGAGTGCCAGCTAGCTCAGAGGTCACTAGAAACTTTCTCAAATTCACAAGAAGGGATTTTTTTCAGACAACCGCATAAACATGACAATTTTGTTTCCCAAGAATAAGAAATCAATCTCTAGAGTCGAGGAAACAATAGATAGCTATTTTACTCAGGTAATCGTGCATGCTTCGTTTCACCAGAGGTGCTGAGAAAATAGAGAGACAGGCGTTTTCAATAAAAAGTATTTATTGAACAGTCTTCTTTCTCAAGTATAAGAAATTTACTGCTACAATCGTAGTACTGGTTATAAAGTACTGTCCATGTAGTACGAAGAGTAGTATGAAATAATACTGTAAAAGCATGGTATGGTTTCGAAGCCATATAAAATAATATATAATACATACATTAATAAATAATGACTAAAAGTACTCAACAGGTGCTTCCAAAATATGCCTACCCCAGTGTACCTAACCTAGGTCTAGTACAAGGGAAGAAGTAAGTGAGGTATAGCTTACGTTCAGTATTCTTTTGCCAAGAATCTATTCCAAGAATTCTCTAAGGGTCTAATCTGCTCCATACCTTGGTTTAGAATGAAGGAGGTCTTGCATCTCTGTCTCAGGACTCGATTTCCCAGCAACCCGCAAGCTAGATTTCTCAGAAGGATAAAAGACAGCGTCTCTCGGTGCGTCAGCTGGAGAGTCGGCTTCCTTCGTCACTTGCTGCTGCAGGGCGCGTCGGGCAAGTAGATAGTCGAACTGCTCCAAACCACTGTGTGTTTGTCTGGGCAAGTGTTGGCATATTTATACCTTGAAGGTGCCGAGTTTGATGTAAGGTTGGACATAATAACGTCATCAAAGACTCAGTTCTTTGAAAACTCCAGGAGTTCTTGGATAAATCAATATTCAAGCAGGGGGAAGTCCCTGACTGCTGAAGGTGGGTTTTTCCAATAAATCGTTGTGGATTCTCAGAACTAGTGGACGTAGCCTTGCCGTATTTTGACTGCATAGACTAAGTCTAAATATGGTTATGATTTCTATGCCTATATAAGGATAGGGTAATCTATACCTATATATGGGCATGAATCGGGAAAATTACACTAGGGTCCTGAATTCCTACACAACAGTGTAGTCTGTTGGTGTAGTCAAGCTTGGAGATTATGAATGTGAGGATGGTTGTAGTTTTTGTTTCTATTCACAGGATAATGTGAGTCAGTGTTTTTTGTGTAGATGGCACTCTGTGATGTTGACATGGAATCCAAGATAGGTCTGAATCCATGGTTATCCCTAGATTCCTGACATCTCTTGATGTTGTAGGGATCTTAAATTCCTTGGGCCATTTGAAGGTAGATTGGTATTTATACCATTGTTCACAGGTCATTATCTCTGTCTTTGAGGTGTTGAGCTTTAAGTGGTTACTCATTATCCACATGCTTTATGACATGAAAAGTTGTCAAGTTTTGAGTTATAAAGGGCTAACCAGGCCGCACATTTTTAGAATGATTTGGGGGCCATCTGCACAGTTGTAATATGTGAAGCTGAATGATTTAACCAGGTTTAGTAATGGGGTTAGGCGGATTTTGAATAACAGCTGTGATGTGATGGGCCCCTAGAGACTCCACAGGATTGCATGTGAGGAGTTGGCACGAAAGGTGGTAGGTAAACTACACTTTATCTTTTTCTGAAATAAGAAGCAATACGGTTTAGAGCATTTTCACATATCATGAGAAGATGGAGTCTCTTTAGTAGCATTGGGTTGTGAACAATGTCAAGTGCAGCTAATAAATCCAGAAGCAATAGATCAGCCACTCAGTTCATGTCCACTGTAGGTTTTATGTCATCTGAAGCCAGACTGTTGGTCTGACATTAATCATTTTTACTTTCTGTAAATTGTGAATATTTGATAAATACTGCTCGTTCAAATATGTTTTGGAAGAATGGTCTATTTGATTTAGGCCTGTAGTTTTCAACTCAGGAGGGAACAAGCCTAGGTACAGGAACTTGTTACATAAGCATTTGACCACCTCACCTGCACAGATTGTGTAAAGGATATCTGTAATGATTTTTTGAGGTACTGGGCCTGAGAGTGACCTTGATGGTCTGTTTGCGATGGTAATGACAGGGAAATCTTTTTGTGAGATGGTATAGAAATTATGTTGGAGCAAAATATTGCTTTCATCTCATTCTATGTTCTTTGGGTCATGTGTTGGGGTGGTGTTGTCTTTGTTCTCCTTAAGGTAATTTTCTACACTTTTAGTTTTTGATTCAATGCCATATAGATTTGTCACGGAAGCCTTCTCACTGTGATGTTTCTTTGTTTTGGCAGTATGGATTGTAAAATTCTTCTAGAATCTCGTGGAGCTCCTTAACAGGGCAGTCAGCTTCAGGTGAGTAGTGTTGCTTTTTCTTGGTTCCGGTAGTTCTTCTTTGGGCTCTGTTATAGTGGAGTGGTGTGAATTTTGTTTTCTTTTTCTTCTCATGATATTCTCCACTTGCATTCTTGTTAAGTTGTGCTTTCCTTCTTTTGATATTGTCAGTAGCCAATGTGTTTTTTTGATCAACCCTTGATATTGTTTTTCTTGGTATTAGTATCTCCAGTGCAGTGAAGATCCAGTTGTAGAAGGTGTGTATGTTGAATATTTTTGGGGGTTCTTTCAAGATTGGAGTTGAATTTGTGTAGGTCTAGTTTTTTCCATTGTCTGCATGAAAGTGTGTTGGTGTCTGGTGTTTTTGAAGTGTTATTGATAGATGTGTTGATCTTGAAAGGGATGATACCGGGGTCGCTCCTTCTTAAATAGGAGTTGTCTGTTACTGTAGTTTGCTCCAAGGGGGCACATATGATATCCAGAGTGTTTCCAGTGTAGTGAGTTGGACCAGAAACAATGTGTTGGTGGTTGAAGGCCTCAAGGTCAGCTGTGATAGCTGTGTTTCTAGTTGGATTCATCTAGTCAAAACATATGTTAAGGTCTGCAGGAATGTGAAGGCTTGGTTGGTTTAGATAGGTCTTGGTCACTGTATCTAGGTATACATTTTTGAAGTTTTGGCTGTTTGGTGCAGGTGTAACTAGTAAGAGGGAGAACTTAGCGGGTGACATATTATTATTAAAGATTCATAGCCACCTATGGTGTGAATTTCTATGTGTATTAATTTTTGTGATATTGTTTTTTTATGGATGATGGTCAGGCCTCCTCCAATTTTGCCAGTACAAATTTTGCTGATGATGCAAAAGTTAGGTTGGATGACTTTTAGGCAGGAGGGTGGAAAATCTTCACTTACCGATGTTTTGTAATAAAGGTCAGATCTTGTGTGGCTTCTGAGAGTACATTACAAATTTTGAAGCAATTTTTGTTCACGGATCTTGCACTAAAGAGAGAGGGGCACATTTATAAGTCCCTTGCGTCACTTTTGCACTGCCGTTTCTTCACTTTTGTGACGCAGCAGCCGTGTAAAAGTTGTGGCCCATTTACAACGTGACGCATCTAGGGAGATGCGGCACGATGTAAAGCCCTGAGTCACATTATACCTGCGTCAGGTATAATGTATGCAGCATGGGCGTTCCCACGCAAAAAGCCATGTATTGCAATTTATTGTCATATTTATTTACTTACATTGCTGTCATTTTGAATTTTGATTGCCTTGTATCCTTACAACGAAAATGTATTTAAGCCAAAGTTTCTGGGGTGAATAGAGTGGTTGGTCTTTTTGTTACTATATTAAAGGTTTTAAAAAGGAGCCCCGAAGCAGGCACATGTACACAAACAAAAGATTCAAATGTAAAACTGCATAGGGGCCATATATGTAGAGTTGTGTACCTGCTCTATGTCCTTCGGGGTATGTGTTCTAATCCTGCCTTTTAAGTTGAGAGCACACTGCATGCTGGCTACCATGGTTTTAGTTTTTCCGATCTAAGTATGACCCTATAAATTCCTGCATGCAAAGTTATTTTATCTGAAATATCAGGGTAGTGTCAAGACGCTTTTGAGGAGGTGAAGCCAGTTAGAAACTGTGAAGAGACACAATGCAGTTTTTTTCTTTTCTGTCACGTGGTTCATGGTTAGATCTTGGCATTGCTGCAATGGATGTTAAGTCAAACTGACCCTAAACTGTTTGTTCCATTAAGTTGAATTCTATTGGTAAGAAGGGAGACTTTTGCCAAGCCACAAAGCGAAAGAGATTGATAATAGGGATACAAAATATTGACTTCTTAACCTATTAATGCTGTCTTATTTTTGCCTCTACAGATCTCTTCCTTGGTCCATTTATTGCTTATAAGGTGGATTGTGCTGTGGTGAGACGATGAGAGAAAACATGCTGCTGCTCATCTCCATTGTGGTAAAAAGACCAAATGTAATATAACAGCATAAAAACAGAAGTCCATTGGAGTAGTGCATTAACAACTGATCAAGTAAAGATAAACACAGATACATTGCAAAAGCCTAGATTCTGATAGGCCACACGAGCCATAAAACACCAAAGCACAAACTCATCACACAAACGGTCACACACACATATACACACAGACACACAACCCTACGAACCCTTCCTTCCACCCATTCACCTCTTCCAGTGTTCCTCCTTTGACCATTCTACCCACTGCTCCTTTCACCACTATCTTTTGTCATTCTTTTCACCTTTATACATATTGCCTTCTTTTTTTGCCATTTCTTCCTTTAACATTTCCTTCCTTTTCACCCTTCCTTCCTAATTTTCTTCCTCAATTTCTCTTTTAATCTTGTTCTTACTTTTTATTTGTACTTGGTTGTCTTCCCACACGCCAAATCTGTGTCTCTCTAATTTTCATAATGTGTGTTTCTTTATCGCCTTCACAGAACATGCTTCATCAAACAGCTCTGGCCCCCTACCTATCAGCTCTAATTTGGTTTTTACTTACAATGTTATTGATGATCTTTTGTCTGGAGACAAAACAGGGCCATAAAGAACTGATCACTATTTTAGTGGGAACCAGTTTCTCAGCCAAAGAGTCACAGTGGCACACTCCTCATCCATATGGAGCTGCAACTGCTTCATTGTGCGTTTAGATATCATTAATTAATTGTGCATCTTTCATATGCACAAAATGGTCTCCTTGTATTTCATTGCACCTGACATCTTGGACAAATAGTGCTCTCAAGAGTTCTATATCCATGCAGGAGTGACACAAAACGTGCCTGGTATTTCTATGGAATTAGGGGGCATATAATCAACAACTAGCGATATTTATCGCTAAATAGGCTTAGCGACATTTTTTTTATCGACGCGCATCGCTGGATTTTATCGCCGAGATAACGTGCTATTAGCAACATTTATGTCCAAAGCGATAAAATATCCGGCGAAATTCAGCGATATTCAGGCATTATCGCTAAAAGGGACTTAACCTGAATATCCACCTCCCATTGGATATACAGGCTAAGAAGTGGTCTGAGCAGGCATTACGACTTGACGATATTCGCGCTTAGCACGAATATTTTAATCGCTACGCCTGCGTTGATAATAGGCGATAGCGATGTTAGCGACTGCTTTCAGTCGCTAACAGGTTGGGTACGCCCACTTTGCATGTCATTAGCAATAAACATTGCTGACATGCAAAGCAGGCCCCAAACCACTCGCTATCACCTAAAAGCTATCGCTAACCGATGTTAGCGACAGCTTGATAATAGGGAGATTAAATTATTGCAGCTTTGCAAACGAAAACGGCCGCAAAAGCGGTAATATGCCCCTAGGTTCTTGTAATCCTGAATTCTGCCTTTTAATATGGCTGAGATACCCGCCACCCCCTCTCAACACAATCCCCAAAGGAGGGAAACCGGAAACAGTTTTTGAAGTTTTTGGAAGAGGGAGGGAGTGACCCTCCCGGCCGTATTTATTAAAACAAAATTAAAACATTAAATCAACAGTTTCATATTAATGTACAATTTCATTACCACATTGCGATGTTTGGCTAACCTTAACAGATTCTCTAATACAGAGGTTCTCCTAGCCGAACTAACATCCTACAAACATTTACTTGAAATTATGAAATTGTACATCCTAACGTTTAAGGGCCAACGGCAAGGTCGTAACCGGTGTCAAGATCCCTAACCAGAAATACCCCCCCCAATTGTGAGGGGCGACAGCACTGAGGCGTACCTCAAGTGCAACTACCAATTTCCCTTTGACTTGACGGGGGCACCAATAAAACTCGACGCCACTTAAAGGTCGTTCGAGGACTCGTGTGAGGTATCTAGAAGGTAGCGTAGACCCCCCCCCCAAACCCCGCACAACTTACCACATCTGCCGTCGCAGACGTCACTGGCCCCGGGAAATTCCACAGGAGGGGGCTGTAACCCCTCCTACACAGGAAGGGGCCTTGACCGCCTTTCCTTATCTTTCGGCGACCCATCCTTAGAAGGGACCGCCTACCCGTTGAGGGGCCAATGGCCACCTCTCCCGAGCGCTCCCATCCGTGTTGGGTGACGCCCACTCATAGGGATCTTCCAATTAGTGCTCACCGATCATGACCTTACCGCCCGACCAAAATAAATACGACAATGCTAACTAACCTACTGAACTAAAAATACATTGGCTACTACGACCGTATTAAAAGCATGCTTATAAATGAACACTAAAGCCGAATTTCTTTAATCACAAAACATAAATGAAATAGACCATTCTTTATTACACACTCAAAATCAACACGATAATACCACAACCTGTAAACGAAATTAGAATTATCCATCAACTTTTACTCAAAAACAACTGGCTGTCTTCAGGGGCTGGTGGGTGGGTCAAAATTGGCTCTTCGTTCCGTCTCGAGCTCACGTGCAGCGAGGAGGTGCAGCTTCAGAGCACAGGAACAAGAGGATGCCTTCTGGTCTTGCGTCCCTTTTTATCCGTCTTCAGGGCGGGCGTAAACCCGCCCCTGCCTGCCCCGAGGGCGTGGCCAGCTGCGTCAGTGTCTAGGCCAGCCCACTCTAGGGCGGGAAAAAGCGCGCCCCGGCTACGCCGCTTCGGGCATACCAGCCGAGACACGCTTCCCGCCCAAGATGGCTTCCCGGGGGGATCGTGGTACTCTGCCATACGTGCGGGGGGACCGAGTGGTCGCCCCTTTCCATATGGCTGAGATACCCGCCACCCCCTCTCAACACAATCCCCAAAGGAGGGAAACCGGAAACAGTTTTTGAAGTTTTTGGAAGAGGGAGGGAGTGACCCTCCCGGCCGTATTTATTAAAACAAAATTAAAACATTAAATCAACAGTTTCATATTAATGTACAATTTCATTACCACATTGCGATGTTTGGCTAACCTTAACAGATTCTCTAATACAGAGGTTCTCCTAGCCGAACTAACATCCTACAAACATTTACTTGAAATTATGAAATTGTACATCCTAACGTTTAAGGGCCAACGGCAAGGTCGTAACCGGTGTCAAGATCCCTAACCAGAAATACCCCCCCCACTTGTGAGGGGCGACAGCACTGAGGCGTACCTCAAGTGCAACTACCAATTTCCCTTTGACTTGACGGGGGCACCAATAAAACTCGACGCCACTTAAAGGTCGTTCGAGGACTCGTGTGAGGTATCTAGAAGGTAGCGTAGACCCCCCCCCAAACCCCGCACAACTTACCACATCTGCCGTCGCAGACGTCACTGGCCCCGGGAAATTCCACAGGAGGGGGCTGTAACCCCTCCTACACAGGAAGGGGCCTTGACCGCCTTTCCTTATCTTTCGGCGACCCATCCTTAGAAGGGACCGCCTACCCGTTGAGGGGCCAATGGCCACCTCTCCCGAGCGCTCCCATCCGTGTTGGGTGACGCCCACTCATAGGGATCTTCCAATTAGTGCTCACCGATCATGACCTTACCGCCACAGGCCGGATAGTTGACCGGCTATCCGGACCCCCCACAAAGCTCCTACCTAAAGGTCATGTTTTAACGTTTTTAGCCATGCTAAGAAGTCTCCTATGAGTAACTCATTCCCCACCCGAGACAAATGCACACCATCCCCCAAATACATCCTGTCATCATTAATACAGCCATGCGGAATAGAATGCAATGTCCTGGAACGGAACAACCTACTCACTTTGTTATTAAGCTTTCTCACAGAGTGATTCAAAGCAGGAACAGAAATAGCCCCTCGCCACACCTTTCGTGGGATCATATGGGACCACGCAATTGTGCACCCCGGAACTCTCCTCGCCAACCAACTTACAGTGGAAAGCATAACCTCCAGGAGAAGTCGTCTACCGGTGGTGACCAAATCATTGCCCCCTAGATGTACTATGACTATAGACAGCGGTGACCTCGTCCGCCCTAACAAACCCTCGAAAAATGCTTGAAACTGGTCAATACAGAGACCGCCTCTTCCGTAGAAGGACACACTGTACCCGTATTCCCCAGCTACGTGAATCATGTCACCTGCTTTGAATACGTCCGCGGCACGCCTCACGTATGAGTGGCCCACGACCCACACCTCCTTTTTCACAGCCGGTGATGTCTGACCGCTGGCCCGGTGTTGGGTCGACTGCATAGTCCGCCCCGCCTCGTAGGCTTGCGCAACTGAAAACCAAACAAAAACAAGAAGCGTGAGTACATCATTACAGCTTCACAACATGTGCAACCGCACATACCTCTTATAACAATTGGAGGACCAACGCCCCACTCGTTTCACTTGTTCAACATTAAGACCCCTAGCTGTGGCTTCCGTAGCAGCCCCTATCCGAAAGGAATGGGTCCCAAACTCGCCCGGGTTCAAGCCCGCAGCGGCAATTGACATCGCAAGCACCCGCTGAAACTGAAATTTCGTCAGTGGGGTGGCGTCCGCGTGTCTCAACAAGGTCCCCCCCCATGATGCCACCCTTCGTGCTAGGTAGTCTTCTAAACACTTTACCGGACACATGGAGGACCCGGGAATCCTGCGTATGATTATGCAGTCACCCATCCCATCTTGATCGGTCTTGGACCTGACAAAGGAGACAGTCATTGTCTCTCCTCTGATCTGAACGTGTTCCTGGCACAAACCCCCTGTCACATCCTGTTTGTTCCTTGCCACCAGTTCGCTTACCCGCATCGCTCCATGAAATGCCAGCGTAAAAGCGGCTTGGAACAACACCGTCTCAAACTGAGATGCACATGTGGCAGGGAGTGTGGCCAACAACTGGGCCAACCTATCCAAACCTATCGGGCGCCTCTCATCTACTCTGCGACCCTCAAGGCGTTGCCACCCACGCAGCGCTTTCTGTACAACGAAAGACGCTGTCGGGTCCTGGATACCATGAGCCCTGGCAACAAAGGAAATGGCAGCACGATGCCTCTGGGCCGTGGCCACCGATTTCCCAGCCCTACGTAAGGACATCAGAAAATTCACTACCCATTCCTCGTGGCCCCAAAGCCCCTCTCTATCAGTCCCCAAAAAGGCTAAATAGGACCGAAACGCCCCTTCATATGCCTTCCTTGTCCTTGGTGCTAGGCTCTCTCCCACGAGGTGACGAAGTTCGGGGCACCGAGAGACCAGAGAGCTTCGGGAAAGGGTGCCGGCTCTGGGTCCGCTGTGGGAAGGAAACCCGAGAAAGCCTGCATATGAAAACGAGACAGTGCATCAGCCGCCCGATTCATTACCCCCGGGACATGTTTTGCTCTGAATAGCACATTCAGTTGCATACACAGTAAAACAATTTCTTTGAGCAGTCTTAAAATCAGTTTACATCGTGCTGCCTGGCTATTGATGCACTCGACCACGGTCATATTGTCAGACCAAAATACCACAGAGTGATCTTTGAACCCTTCGGGCCAGGTTCTCAGGGCCACCAAAATGGGGAAAAGTTCCAGGAAAGCAATATTACTTGTCAGTCCATTGTCATGCCACCATGCCGGCCATCTTTGTGCCGACCATTTTGTGCCGAAGATGGCACCAAAACCTATGCTACCTGCCGAATCTGTCCATAGCCCCAGCTCCTCAGAGGACACGGCCGGTATGTTCCAGACGACTCGACCATTAAAATCCGCCAGAAATGCTAACCAAATGCGCATGTCCTGGCGGACCTCAGCCGATATTCTCGTGCGATGATGACCCTCCTTTAGGCCGACCATAGCTTGGGCAATTGAACGGGAAAAGGGGCGGGCCATCGGTACAACCCTCAGGGCAAAATTCAACTGTCCCACCAACTGCTGTAATTGATGCAGCGTAACTTTAGATCCATTTATACACATTTGCAGGGCTGCCCTGAACTTCCCCACTTTGTCAGCTGGTAAACGAAAACAACCCTCACTGGAGTCTAACTCGATCCCCAGAAACTCGAGGCAAGTCGCAGGACCCACCGTCTTACCTGGTGCCAATGGCACACCAAACTGCTTCATTAACACACAAAATTCGGCCAAGGCCTGGCCACATTCGAGATCCCCGGCTGCCCCAAGGAACAGAAAATCATCAAGGTAATGCATTACATGTTGGAAACCCGTCCTCTTTGTGAAGACCCATTGTAGAAAACTACTGAATTTCTCGAAATAGGCACAAGATATAGAGCACCCCATCGGCATACACCTATCCATGTAATAATGACCCTGAAACCTGAAACCTAGGAGACGCTGGTCGTCTGGGTGTACCGGGAGCAATCGGAACGCTGACTCGATATCTGACTTCGCCATCAGCGCCCCGGGCCCCAGGCGATTCAACATGGCTACGGCCTCATCGAAGGATGCGTACCGCACCGAACACACTTCTGGGTCTATTGCATCGTTTACAGAAAGACCACGTGGAGCTGATAAATTATGAATCAGTCGGAACTCACCCGGGTCCTTCTTGGGGACCACCCCTAAAGGAGAACAAACAAAACCCTGCACCGGGGGTACACTAAACGGGCCGGCAACCCGACCTCGAGTAACCTCTTTCCGGATCTTATCTTGTACCACGGTCGTATGCTGCAGGACCGAAAGTTGATTTTTACACTTCTCCACACCCTGAAAGTCCCCTACTGGGATGCGGAAACCATACGAAAACCCGTTCCGCGGCACCCCAGCAGAAGTTCGATCCGGGTATTCACTGAGCCAGGGAATCATCGCCAAGGTATCAATCGGGGTAGGTAAAGGCGCCCCTCGGACTATGTTAGACCTGTTTGGCGCCTCCTCTACCCCCGTTATCACCCGTTCTGGCTCTGCACGTGGACTCAGGATGGGACGACCCGCACCCACTACATTCATGTTTAAATTTACACGATCCCTGGGGCCTAGTACATTTACCTCTGTTGAAATTCCAGCAGAACCCCCTTTTCCCTGTATTGCTGGCAGGTCTCGAGTAATCGTCGGTACCCGTACCTGATCGAAAGGGCGTCCCCGCATATTGGCGGGAGGATTCGCCAACATTACTCCCTACCAATGGCATTTTCAACATACCTGTCTCCTTCATTTTATCCCATGTCAAAGAATCGTAACAATCCCAGGTTAAGCTTTTATTATGCTCTTTGGCCTTTCTAAAAAGATTATCGTAGCAGAACCAATGGTTACCCTGGTGTGACGTCGAGTACCCCATGATTCGCGACTGATAGGTCGGGAACTCGGAAAGCAACTCGGGCCTACGTTCCCCCAAGATCGACGTAAAAATCCCCCATGCTTTGCCCCAATTGCCAATATTCTCATTCACTTTATAGGCGGCCATTTTTGCGCGCCAAACACTCGGATGCATGAGGTCTTTCTGGCCCTTAACATGCTCCACCTCATAATGATCAACAAGCAACGAGAAGATGTTCACATATTCCCCCGCCCAAATCTTCTCTTTAATTGCCAAAGGCACATGTTGACCCAACCTTTCTCTACGAGAGGGTGCTGACTCATCCCTCGCAATCGGCAATGGCCGCTTACCTGCACCGGACGCTGCCTCTGCGGTCGTAATCGTCCCTTGTGGCTTGTCAACTACTGCAGCCGGCGCGGACACCTTGGCTGCATCCCGTTTCTCGCGCAATTGCTTCATCAGCGCCTGGGCGTCGACAGCCGTGGCGCCCTCACTACTTTCGCTCAACCACGCTGCAAGTTGTGCTGCCAGCTCGGGCGGCATATCTTCATTGGACACCGGGGTGACCACCACGGGAATCGGATTCCCCTCGGGTACTGGGGTTGGCGCTTCGAGCGGGGTACGGGGAACCGGGACGTCTCCCCCAGCTGGTCCCCTCCTTGGCCTCTTGGCTCTCCCTCCTGGGGCTGCTCCAGCCGAAGGCCGTTCCGGCCCCCCTTCCCCCTCTCTCTCCGCCACCCGCTTCTTCAGCTCGGTCATCTCCTTCATGAGGACCCGAAGCATCTGTTCAGTCGTCATTTTCTTTCCGCCTTTCTTGGGCATTTCTCCGACAGAGTATCTGTAAGACAAAAGAAAGATTACAACGCTCAAAATTGGCTCTTCGTTCCGTCTCGAGCTCACGTGCAGCGAGGAGGTGCAGCTTCAGAGCACAGGAACAAGAGGATGCCTTCTGGTCTTGCGTCCCTTTTTATCCGTCTTCAGGGCGGGCGTAAACCCGCCCCTGCCTGCCCCGAGGGCGTGGCCAGCCGCGTCAGTGTCTAGGCCAGCCCACTCTAGGGCGGGAAAAAGCGCGCCCCGGCTACGCCGCTTCGGGCATACCAGCCGAGACACGCTTCCCGCCCAAGATGGCTTCCCGGGGGGATCGTGGTACTCTGCCATACGTGCGGGGGGACCGAGTGGTCGCCCCTTTCCATATCGATCCAATCGCATTAGTGGAGTAACAATTTCAGTTTTTGTTTCAAATTTTAAATGGCCTGGTAGAGTAATGAATGACGAGTGACACATGCCAGGTACGACTGGCTTCTTCTCGTATTTTACCACATTTGGTACATCAGCCCCTTTTTTGCACACAGAAAGGAATCAAGAGTAACTATTCATATTTATTGGGTGGAAGACTAGGGTTCATCTTTGAATGGTGGGTTATGTGATCAGCATTTCTCCAATGTATAGCCATCTGTAACGGAATATCCTAGAATCAGCAATAGAGCAGGCCAGGAGAGCTACAGCAGGGACTTTCGACCCATTCACTGCCTGTCAATGAGAATCCATGCATTCCCCATAAGTTCAAATTCAATCAGCCTGGTTGGAGCAGAGTTTCCCCTTTCAGACAGGCTTCTAGAAAGGGCACAAATGCCATCTTCTGAGAACACGTTGTGGTAGCCACCCCTTATTTAAATGCTCTTGTAAAACGTCTATTGTCATCTATGGCAGGAACCATTGTGTATCCTCCCGATAGGTCCTTGAAGCAAAGAATATGATAGCTAGACAAAGATTGGTATGGGCCACTGCTTGTTGTCCTTGTGGGCTGCATCCCTTCTCCCCCTTGTAACTGCCATGCTTTCAACCATATAGTTGTTCTAAACAGCAAAGCACAGATCTAACAGTAGTTGCAGTTTTCTACCAGAATACTGCTCAAATAATATTGTTAAAAAAATTACCTCCCTAAATATTGACTCCAAAAATATGGAGAAGCGAAGTACATCACGGTAAGTAAGAGTTTACTTCACTCAACTATGTACCTTGACAACATATGTATCTTCAAGGTGTGTGGATCTGAAGTTAAGAATACTCTATCTATATGTTCCATCACAAGATATTGTTGTCAATATTAGCTTCGCAATATATCCGTGCAATGATATTTTTCCCATCGAAATTGTGCTATACAACCAATAGACCACAAGTAATTTCAGAGTATCTGTGATTCACCCATGTTCTGATATTCAGTATTGCAAAACATTTGCACATGATAACACATAATAATAGCTACACTCCTAGGTGCAACTACTACACTGCCAAAGAAAAACTATAAATACTGCCAGGGCTAGGGTTTGGGTGGGATGTCAAGAGGACCAGCAAATTGCAGTGCCAGGGTTTCCTTATAATCAATGCCACACAGCCTGTTTGAAAACAGCTGGCGTTACAATGGAGCTCAGCGCGGGATTATCCCTCAGATGACAGACTTTCCTGTTTTCCTGTGTCTAAGAACATTAGAGGACATTACCTCTGCCCTTGCCCAAATTCAGACATACCCCATCTCTCTCCTGCACGTCCTTTCCTCCTGTGTCAACGGGTTCCTAAGAAGGCTATCTGTATTGGCATAGGTTTAGCAGAAACAGTCCCATTATTATTTTCCTCGGAAGATAGAAAGTATACCCTCAGAGCACCCCCAAAACCATTCTGTCCAGTGGGTGCACATCTGGCTTCAATCGGTTGTGTTTGGTCAGTCAGGAAAAGTCAGTTCCTGCTGTCTCATCAGTCCAAGAAGCCCCACATTAATCTGCTGGAAGTAGGTGATGATGTCCAAAGATAGCTAAAAACTTGACATAAAGACATTGACTTAACAGGGTCTATTATGTTTTTTTGGTGCCTTCCAGTGCTTCTTTAGGCAAGTAATACAAACTCCACTCAGGTTTGGTGATTTAGAAACTGCATATGCCTTGACAAAAATGTGAACAGCACTGAATAAAGTTTCTTTCTGTGACCTACTTTTAAGTCATCCTAAATCTGGCTGATAGTATATGCCATTGCCTGCAAGAGATATATATTATAGACTATTGGCCTAGCAATCTGTTAGTTACAAAAGGATCCAGTGAGAATACTCTGGTGGAAGCCCCAAAGCTCCGCTTTGAGACCTCTGCTAGCTATTGTTAGGCCATGCATCCTTTGGTGTGGTTTCCCCTGCCGTTTTGGTTCCGGCCTCCTGTTTTTGACTGTGCGCTAGATTTTGTTTTTGCTGGTTCTAGGACTCTGCCCACTTTACCACTTCTGGCCATTGCTAAAGTGCAAGTGTGCTCTGTCTAAAACCTGACTGTAATTGGTTTATTCATGATTGGCGTATTTGATTTACTAGTAAGCCCCCTAGTACAGTGCACCATGTGTGCCCAGGGCCTGTAGCACGAATGCTACTAGTGGGCCTGCAGCACTGATTGTGCTTCTCAAATTAGCCTTGCATACCTGTCTCAGGCCTGCTACAGCAGCACCTGTGTGTGCAGTTTTAAACTGTCATTTCAACCTGGTAAGTGCACCCACTGACCAGGCCCAAACCTTCCCTTTTCTTACATTATATGGCACCCCTAGGATAGGCACTCTGTAGCCCCATGGGGGGCACAATGTATTTAAGAGGTAGGACATATACTTTTGAGTTTTACATGTCCTGGTAGTTACAAAACTGCTAACTTTGATTTTCACTGCAGCAAAATCTATCTCTCCCATAGGTTAGCATTGGAGGTGCCTGGTAGCATTGTGCCAGTGTATCTTCCAATTGGGAGTAGATGCCAAATTGGAGTTTGGTGTCTCTGGGCTCACAATTTTAAAACATCTTTTATTAAAGCAGGTTTTTAGATTGCAGGTCTGAAAACTTCACTTTTAGAAAGTCAGCATTTTCTTACTTAGCCATTCTGTGCCTCTGCCTGTCCCTAGAATACACACACATCTGGGTTGGATGAAAGTGGGCTTTGTGAATCCACTCTAGGCAGTCACACAAAAATGGAGCTGAGGTGTGCCCTGCATATCCTGATGGCCCATCACCAAGTTGATGAACCTTGATGAGCTAGAGTGGTGGCAGGAGCTTACAATTGCACCTGAAAAGGGCTGTGACTGTCCCTCCACAAAGTAGTCTCCACTCTCAGTAGTGTGTCTGAAACCAGGGCCGGGAAGGGCAAGGTCTTGTGCACTACAAAGACCTTTCTTTGAAGTCTCCCTACTTCAAAGGTTAGAATGGGTATAAGCACTGGA